>NW_017728904.1:206861-235496 GCF_001723895.1 Crocodylus porosus
AGGGTGTTTAAGAGGAGGCCGGATGAACACCTTGCCAGGGTCGTTTGACCCCAGTATTCTTTCCTGCCATGGCAGGGGGTCGGACTCAGTGATCTGCTCAGGTCCTTTCCGACCCTAGAAACTATGAAACTATGAAACCTCAGCCCCTCACTGTTCTGGCACTGAGCACACATAGGAGCCAAGATGCTGGCCAACCTGAGGTGCTCAGACAAGAGCCATAACTGGACCAGGGGGTACTGAGGGACCGAGACCAACCTGCCCAGTGGTGGAAGCCATGTGTATACCTGTCCCGTGGGCAGTATGGGGAGTACAAGACACCCTTGGTTCTGGCTTTGCTGCTTGGCTGGGGCAGGGACTGGGGTGCAAGGTCCAGAGACATGCTCCCTGCAGTATCCCAAGCCCAGCAATTCCCTTTCCAGCTCGCTGCAGGGTGATGGGCCAGAGGACCCAGGAGCAGAGAAGCTGGGGGGCTTTTAGGAGAACAGGCTGCAGGAAACCCCCAAAGGTGTCATGCCAAGCCTGGCTCTCAGCTCCAGAGATGCACTCAGTAGGCACAGGGAGGTCAAACCCCAGTCAGAAACACAGAAGAACCCACCTGCATCATGGGTCAGGCTGTGTCTTTGTGGTGATAGCTCCTGTCCGGGGCGGCAGGGGAGCTCTTTGCTTTTGGCCACTGAGGGAGTCACCACCAACCTCCTGGCAGTCCAGCCTGTTGTGCCACAGCCTGGTGTGTGCATTAAGGCTTCCCTGCTTTCACAACGACCAGCGGACTGTGCATGCTTGGATGAAGCAGGAGGCAGTGATGGCAGGAGGGAGGAGGGCTGATGCCTGAGCTGCCTGTGGTTGGTGCAGGAGGATGGATTGTAGCAGTGTTGGTCTAAGGACATGGGTAGACAAGGTTATCTGGGTAAATCCAAAGTCTTTTACTAGACTTCCTCAAATAGTTATGGTTGGTGCATGCATCTCTCATCACATCCCGGCGTGGCTGAGCAGTTCCATTCCGTGGCCAGGAGGCGGCAGTCCTTATCCTTCACATGGCCATTTTGATGTGGAAACGAAGCTGAACTTGACATTTGGGGTCAAGTGCTGCCAAGTTCATGATCTGTCAATTGGGAAACAGGCCTCAGCCCTTCCTTTTTGTTTGTTAGGGAGATTGAGCGATCCAGGAAAGCAGGGAACAGGCTGGGATTGCAGGTTCCTGCCTCTGCCCCAGGTCTTAGCAAACACCCTTTCCTGTCTTATGCCTTTTCCCCCTCCTGCTCTTGCCCTAGTTTGGAAGGAACTTTGCTGAGTTGAGGGGAGAGACCGTCTCTTCTTAGGGGTGTACAGTGCCAAGAACAGAGCCCCATATGAATATGAATTTCATTTCCACCTAGATGAAATTTTACAATCTTTGTACTCTCCTATGCCTGAAAGCTTTCACACTTTGCATGTGTGCCCAAAGACTTTCAAATAAAGATTTTTTTTTGCAGCTATCTAGTTGGTCTAATACAATACATCACCTCTACCAAGAGTTTCAATTCACAGAGCTCCAGTGCACCGCTGCGATATACTGTTCACAGGAATAATGCTTGAGCATCAGTTGGTGGCTTCTTCTGAGTTATTCACTGATACAGCAAGGTGGAGCCAGCTTATCACACAAAGAACCACAATTGCAACTGGAAGTTTGTAGCCAAGAGGCCTGGAATCGCCGCCTGCCTGGGCAGCCGCCTGCTTCTGATTAGGAATTTCACAGCCAGGACATCTGGGATGGAAGTGACTGCAGGCAACACCCTGGCCCATTGGCCATTGGCTTCTGCAGGTGGATTTTCCCTCTGTATCAGTCACAAGGTCCCCGTGTATGCGCCCGCAGACCTGACATGACAGTTACCAGTGTTTCCATGTATCAGTGTAGAGGCTTATGCTACTCTGGTATCCCTGGACCCCATGCCTCTGCAGCAAGCCAAGAGGTCCTTGCAGATGCCATGAGCTAGGCTGCTCCTTGGACCTGTCTTAGGTATTGGTTGGTCAGTGACAGATTCCTGCCGTCCGTGCAGGAGTCCTGGGTTCATTTCCTAGCCAATGCACCTTCCCTGGGTCAATGGGTTTGAAGTATTTACTGTACTCAGTGGGGGCAGATGACAGAACAAGGAGCAATGGGCTCCACTTGCAGCAAGGCAGGTTTATAGAACTGTAGAAAAAAGAAAAAGAGGGCTGGAAGGGACCTCAGGGGGTCACATCTAGTCCAAGCCCCTGCTCCAAGCAGGACCAGCCCCAACTACACCATTCCAGCCAAGGCTTTATCTAGCCAGGTCCTAAAACCCTCCAAGGATGGGAATCCCACCACCTCTCTGAGTAACCTGTTCCAGTGCTTCACCACCCTCCTAGAGTTTTTCCTAATATCTAACCTCAACTTCCCTGTCTGCAACTGGAGCCCATTGCTCCTTGTTCTGTCATCTGCCACCACTGAGAGCAGCCCAACTCCATCCTCTTTGCAACCGCCATGCAGGGAGCTGAAAGCTGCTATTCAATCCCCCCTGTCTTCTGCAGACTAATTAACCCCAGTTCCGTCAGCCTCTCCTCACAAGTCATGTCCCTCAGCCCCTCAACCGTTTTCATCGCCCTCCACTGGACTCTCTCTAGCGTGTACACCTCCTTTTCATACTGGGGGCCCAAAACTGGACACAGGACTCCAGATATGGCCTCACGAGTACTAAATAGAGGGGAAGAATCACTGCCCTCAATCTGCATGGGATTGTTCCACCCTAAGTGCAGGACTTGGCATGTGTCCTTATTGAACCCAGCTTAGATATTAGGAAGAACTTTTTCACAAGAAGGGTAGTAAAGCAGCAGAAGAGGCTACCCAGGGAGGTTGCGGATGCTGCATCCTTAGAGACCTAGCTAGACAAAGCCTTAGCTGGTGTAACCCGGATGGTATTCCAAGAGGACCCCCTCTCTAATTGAAAGGATAAAAGCAGGTGCACAAGCGCTGTTGGGGGTGTAGGGACTCTCCTCCCCCTATACAGCAGAGCCAGATCACCAATGGGGACTTAACCATATACCTTTTAATGAGAGAACAGTACTGGGAACATAACAGGCATAAACCAGGGGATACAGGGGACACTACAACACCCCGAGGGGGCAGGATTCAACAAAGGTTAGACACTTACAATCATAGACATATTCATCCAATTGATAAAAAACGAGGTTAACAAAATATAAAACACAAACAGCAGAACGAACAATACTGGTTGGTGAAATAGAAAAGGCACAAAATACAAAATGTCAAATAACAAGAAATATAGGGCTTAGGTACCTGGAGGGGGAAAAATACAATGACCCCTTTCCACTGCAACAAAAACTTCTCCCTGCTACTTCACTCACCCCAAGTCAGGCTCAAACTCAAATCTCTCACATGGCAGATAGAAACTCTACCACACAACCACTAATGCTGGTATTATGCCAACCTGCAAGGGGTCTTGACCTTCCTGGAGCCACGGCCTCACGTGGAGCTGCCTGGCCTCTGATTGGAGGAGCTGGAAACCTCTCAGGTCACTGCTCAGATCCTTGCTGGAGCTGGGGAGCCTCTCCTGCTGGCTGCAGCCTCTCGTAGGGGATCCTGGAGCCCAGCGGGGACCTCTCCTGCAGGCTGCACACTGCGCTGCTGAGGGTCCAACTGCTGCCTGCAGGTCCTGCTCCTTCAGATGCTTCTGGGACTACTGCCCCTCCTCCCCCAGCTCTTCCAAGCTTCTTCCTTGTGGTCCCTTGCTGGTGCTGCCCCTTTTATCCCCCTCCTGGTGGCCCAAGGGGCCAATCAGAGGCATGGAGGGTGAGTGTTTGGGGCCTGATTGGTGAGGAAAGGGAATCCCAAACCCTCCAGTCGTTTTTTGCCCCTTCAAAACCCCTCGGCCAAATCACTACCAGCTAGCTCCTCACACTGGGATGATGTCGTTGGGGCTGGTCCTGCTTTGAGCGGGAGGTTGGACTAGATGTGACCTCCTGAGATCCCCCCCAGCTCACATTTTCTGTGTTTCTGTGACAGGGTAAACAATCACATCTCTCTCAAGGGGCACTGACATGGGTGGTGGGATGCAGCTGTTACATGGAAACTCAGCTGGAAGAGTCAGACTTGTAGTAGAAGTAGGGTGGGGGGCCCGGGAGCGGGGCGGCTGCCTGGGAAAGATGGAGAACCGCTGCCCCGGCAGGGGAGAACTCAAGGCCAAGTCTACAGCATGGTTGCTGGCAGCTTTATACCATCCCTGAGGCCCTGTCCTTGTTGTTCCAATAGGCCTGTTAGCACCGTTGTAGCAGGAGCTGTGATTAGGCTATAATGGACAAAAGAGAGAGAGGAGGGCTGCTAGGCGCAGAACGGAGAGCCCTTTATTAGCCTCGGCTAGCATGGGCATCTTCGCCATTGCAATGGCTTCCCCTTTGATGGTGGATTTGCAAGAAGCTGCAATCTTGTTCAGCCATGAATTCAGGGCCTTCCCCTGTCACATGGGACAGATCATAGCAGCAGGTCCCTCCTGGGCTTCAAACCTAGGGAGCAGGACCTAGCAAGCAGGACAGGAAGGTTGGCGGCTAATGGCTGTGTCAGAGAAGGAGGCATGTGTGCATTTACCTGCCCATGTGAAGGCTCCTCTTCCACTGGGGTGGAAAGGACATGTGGCAGCAGGTCTGGGGGATTAAATCAGGGTCAGGGGTGTACGACGGCCAGAAAGGGTTGAGGACTTGGGGAAGTGCTTTGATCTTCAAACTGAGGGAAGCCAACTGAAGATATTTGTGCAGAGTGGTCTTCGCCCCTGTGAAGCTAGTGCTGAATTAGGAATGGGGCTTGGGAACCTGAAGGGTATCCAGCAATGGCTTCACAGCAGTCGGGGCCCTTGGCACCGCATCAGACTTTGGCACTATGAAACAGCCTAGGATGATGTAGCAACCACAGTAAGTAAAGTAAAGTCTCCGCCGGACGCAGAGTTTTGGCAGGGTCACAGGTGGACTCCCTTCACACTTGCTTTCCACAAAGCACCTGGAAGGATTTGGATGGTTGTGGGGGGTAGGGTGGGGTATGTGTGCGTGTGTGTGGGGTGGTAAGGGAACACTGCAGCTGCAAGAGCCAGCTGTGAGCCAGCAACCATCAGTGTACCTTTGGCTTCCTCCATGCAGGCTACGCAGGGTTTAGGATACATGGAGGATGCTGGAAGAGGCTGGGCCACAGGGATGCATGGGGCTGCCAAGCTAGGGGGCTGGGGGGGCTGGTCCCGGGAGAGGCAGCGGTACCAGGAGCAAGGCAAAGTCAAGGACCTAATTCCTAAACATATCTTGGGTGTGCAGCAGTTAGGGAAACAATGAACAGTGCCAGGACATGCCACCAACATTGCGAGGACCCAGCACAGACATGTCTGCATGGGCAAGGCAGCTTTGTGCCTTTGGAGAGCGGTTGAGAAAGGCCTGGCTCGAGGGATAGGGAGTGCAAAGCTGAGCCAGAGCTTTGTGGTTAGGAAAGGGTGTGGGGAGAATGAGGAAGCAGGGACTAATCCCTCTGCTCCCACATGGAGCAGGATCTGCAGATGCTTCTGCATGGTCAATGCTGGAATTGCGTCCTGGGGGTTTGGTGCCAGGTCTGGAGCAGGCATGAATGGGCAGTCATAGGGCAGGGCACTGATATCAGCAGAACATCACAGCAGAGGCTGTATGTAAACAGGGTCTATCTAGAGTGCTGCGTCCCCTGGCAGACCCCCTACCCACCACCCCCATTCTGCTGAACCATACCTGGCTGTTCAGTTTAATGGCTCTGTCACCCATGAATGTGCCTGTCTTTGGCTGCACTCTGCCTTGACAGCCTCTCGCAGCAGTGAGTTCCACAGGTTAATGACACGCTGCCTCAAGAAATACCTCCCTGGGGTGTTTCAAACCCGGATCCTGCTCACATCAGGGGTTCCGGTGGTCTGGGACTCAGTGCATCACAGGTCCCTTTTCACTTGGTTCACACCCTCCATGACTTTACAGACCCCCCTCAACCTCCTCTTGCTGCAGTGGAGACCAAGGATGAGTGCTCTCCCATCTCCTTCACAGCTTCTTCATCCTGTAACTCAGGGCATCATGTGGGGCCACCCCTGGCTGATGGAGGGAGGCTGGTGAGACCTTCCCTGCCAGGGCACCAGCTGATAATGGGCTGGTGATTTTTGCTGGGGCATCATTTTCCTTGGCTTTTTCCAGAAAGCCTCAGACCCTGCTCTGGGAGACTCAGCTATCCCCTGTCTATGCTCCATCATCACCCAGGGAGCTGGCACTCTGCCTCCAAGCAGGCTGGGCATGGAGCTACCCAGGTGGGCACCTTCATCCCACGGAGCAGTGGCAGCTGAAGCCAGAGCAGCTGCAACGCTTCTGGCCTGTGAAACTCCCCCGCACAATCCCTGCTGTCTGGAGGCGGAGGGTGCGGGGCACTTCTGTGCCCTTCCTGGTAATTTTGTCATTCCTATGGGGTACAGAGGCCATTACTCAACATTGGGCAGGGCCTGAGGCAAGAGGGCTGGGTGTTGCTCTTCCGGAAAGCTGGGCTATCTGTGCCCCACCTGGGACCGGCCTGAAGACAGCACTAATGGCCTGAGATTTACCCTTCCCCAAACCCTGAGGAGTTCCTGCATCCAGCTGGGGATGAGGACTTAGCAAGCAAGGCCTTGGCTTGCTCTCAGAAGGTGCAATAGGTCACCTGTCGGATGGTGACAAAGCCAAAAGCAGAGAGGATACTACCAGGGACAAGCCTGGTTGTGGGGCAAGAAAGGGACTTGGGGGGTCATGATTGACCACAATATGAATATGAGCCACCAATGTGATGTTGAAGCTGGTAAAGCGAGCAAAATTCTGGCTTGCATCCATAGATGCTTCTCGAGCAAATCCCAGGATGTCATTCTTCCACCGTACTCGGCCCTGGTGAGGCCGCAGCTGGAGTACTGCATCCAATTCTGGGCTCCACAATTCAAGAAGGATGTGGGGAAGCTTGAGGAGAGCCAAGCACTTGAGGAGTCCAGAGGAGAGCCAAGCGTATGATCAGAGGTCAAGAGAACAGGGCCTATGATGAGAGGCTGAGAGCCATGGGACTCTTCAGCCTGGAGAAGTGCAGGCTCAGGGGGGACCTGGTGACTGCCTATAAGTATACAATGGGTGTGCATCAGGATCCAGGGGAATGCCTGTTCACCGGAGCACCCCAAGGGATGACAAGGTCAAATGATCACAAACTCCTCCAAGACCGTTTCAGGCTGGACGTAAGGAAAAACTTTACTGTCTGAGCCCTAAAGGCCTGGAACAGACTGGAGTAGGTGCAAGCACCTACTTTGGGCTCTTTTAACAAAAATGTGGACATCTATCTTGCTGGGATCCTTTGACCCCAGCTGACTTCCTGCCCCTGGAGCAGGAGGCTGGACTCGATGATCTTCCGAGGCCCCTTCCAGCCCCAGTGTCTATGAAATCTATTAAATTTATGCACGCACCTGGCTGTCACCTCTATCTGCGTGCAGCCCCCTCAGTCCATCTGCACAGCCCTGTGGTCTAGCTCTCATCTATTAAATGCCCATTGCTGCTGTATGTAGAGTAGTGAAAAACTTATCCATCAATTTATTCACCTGAGGGGTGGCTCCAAAGATGATGGAGGTGGACTGTTCTTAGTAGGGGCAGACAACAGAATAAGGAGCAATGGGCTCAAGTTGCAGCATGGGAAGTTGAGGTTGGATATTAGAAAAACTTTCTTACTAGGATGGTGGTGAAGCACTGGAACAGGCTTCTCAGAGAGGTGGTGGAGTCTCCATCTTTGGAGGATTTTAAGGCCCAGCTGGACAAGCCTTGACTGGGATGATGCAGTTGGGACTGGTCCTGCTTGGAGCAGAGAGTTGGATTAGATGTGACCTCCCAAGGTCTCTTCCAACCCTCATTATCTATGACAGGGGAAAGCTAGCTGGATCCATGAGCTGCACCAGACAGACCTATGGGTGTGACCTGTTCGGCACACTATTGCTGCCCAGGTGCTGGTGTACGCGAGGCCTGGCTGGAAGGACCAAGGGGCCCTTTGCTGCCCCGTGTTCCCATGCCCCAACTCCATGCCTATGCATGAGAATCAGGAATCCCACAACCAGCACCAGGTGTTCAGGAACGGAGCCCACCCTTGTCTCCATTGACTGACCCTGTGGGAGAAGCCAGAGCTCTGGGATCCCAAAGGAGCAAGCTGCTTCTTTTGCCCCATTCCCCAGTCTGGCCCCTGTTTTGTGCTCAGGACTCCTGTTCTCTTTCTCTCCCAAACTTTCACTCAACATCATAGACCCCAACAGCAGCTGGGCACCTGCCGACGTGGAGCTCAGTGTCCCTCTGCAATACTCGTTTTCTGCTGCAGGCCGGGGACTGGGTGCGTTTGCAAATGCCCATCCTGCAGCCCTCCCCACCATCGCTTCCTGGTGTCCCCCAAGCCAGCTCCTCAAGACTCAGCCAGCAACCTCCCCAGCAAGGCCTCTTAATTATCCCTGGAGCTGTCTGTTTCTGTACAAGTTCCAGAAAACAACACCTGGGCGTGCCAGTGCCGAAAGCATTGTGCAACCACCCCGTGTTGCCGCCAAGAAAAACCGATTGTGCCACACGGTGAGCAAGACTCGCAGCTCCGGGAGGGTATAAAAAGCCCCTGGCTGGTGCGGCAGGCACCACACCTCCTGAGCCAGTCCTCCGCAGCCTGCCCAGCCTTCAGTATGGAAGTAAGTATGCCCAGAAGCAGCCGTGGTTGCTAATTTCTCTGTGTTTGCATCTGGCTTTCTCGCAGTTGCGCTGTGCACGGCGCTGCAGGGAGAGGGGAGGGTGCCTGGGCCCTTCAAGTCTGTCGGGAACCAGGCCCCTGCTCTCTCCCAGGACCATGGTGAGGTTATGATGCTGCAGCTTGAGAATGTGTCTGTGTCTTGTGGGGGCATGAAATGCTTCCTGCCTCTTCCCTGCTCAGATGAGAGATGGGTGGGAGGCGCTGCTTGCTCCGTGCATGCATCGTGCCCAGCACCGAGGTGCCTCTGTTTCACGGTTGCACCAGAAATGGGTCCCTTCGCAGGGTGGGTGGACATTGCTGGCAGGACGGAGTCACCTCTAGTCCCTTTTATTTCAGCCTTAAGCATTTTTCTGTCGGCTCCCAGGTTTCCCCCACATCGGTCAAGCGAAAGACCCAGCTGGAGAAGGAGCTGGAGTGCATCGTCAACATCTACCACCAGTACGCCTTCCGGCACCCCATGGATGACTACCTGCAGAAAAACGAGTTCAAGAAGCTGCTCAAAGAACAAGCCAGTGACTTTCTGAAACACACCAAGCCGGTAAGTGGGTCTGGGCTGGGCCAGCTCAATGTACAGCAGTGCTGGGGCTTGGAGGTGCCCATGGCAAGGTGGGGCAGGCACCTAGCCAGGCCCTGGCTCCCACCTGATGCCTTGGGGCCCTAAGTGGCTTTTGAGCATTGAAAAATCCCTCCCTAATCCAGGGATTTAGCTCCTCACTGCCTCTGGGATGGTGCATGAGGAGCCAGGGGGCTGTTGGGCGCCTGCAGCTTCATGGGTTCACGCAGCCTGTCTCTTGCTCTTCCCCCTCTTAGCCCCCCATGACCATGGAAGAGTACCTAGAGAGCCTCTTCAGAAAGGCTGACGTGAATCGTGATGGCCGTATCAAATTCACCGAGTTCCTGATCACACTGGCAAGTGTGGCCATCGACGTGCACAACACCTCGCATAAGCCTGGGCATGGACATGGGCACTCACACGACGCTTGATGTGGCCCTGACCTGGCTGTGCTCCCTGCAGACCCCTGGCAACAGCCGCTGCCATGAATTAGATCCTCTCAGGTCCAAGCTACAAAACTTGATGTAACCAAACTGCTTCTGTGGACTGACCGTGTAGCAATAAACGCTCCTTCCAAAGTACTTCTGTGTGTACGTCCTGTCTGTCTGCAGGTGGTGGGAACTGCAGAGTTTCCCTCATACACAAGGTGTCCTGGAAAAGCAATAGCAGGGTGCTGTGCATGGGAGGTGGTGCCCCTTGCCCCCTCAGGGTACCCACTGCCTGGTCTGGGAGACTTGCAATTCCTGGGTTCCTTTCCTGATACCATCCAAGTCCAGCTGGATAAACATGGGCATGTCAGCAGCTCTTGGCATCCTTCAGACACTGCAGAGGCTGTGGGGCAGCTAGAGAGCCTGGAAAAATCGGGCTGGTTTGGGCAGGGGGTGGATCAAATGTGGCAGGCTAGTGCCCTTCTGTTGCAAGGCCACTGCAAGGCCTCAGCCCTTCTGCCCTGCCTGCTGGGGGCTCTACTTCCTTGAGAGAGGGCACAGTGTAGAGGGGCTCTTTGCAATGCAGACAGCTCAGACTGGGGGTCCTGAGCCCTCAGCGCTTCCTGCCAGGACAGGAGCGGGCTCCAACACTGCTCTCGCCACAACAGTAAGCTTCTGGGGGTGTCATCGGGCCCTTGGGGGTTCTGCCGTTCCGGCTGCCAGGGGCCGATTTCTCCCTGGCCTGGCATACTGGGCCTGTCCTGTCTGGCTGCCAGCCTCTCCACTGCCTCCCTTCCCCTCAGGCTCACCAGCCTTTCCGGCTGGGCTGTCTCACTCAGCAGAGCTCAACTCCAGCTTCCTCTGCTGACTCCGTTGGTGTGAGAGATGGGGAGGTGTTTTCCCAGGCCCAGCTATTGGATAAAACATACCACCATCCCTAGTGCAGAGGAGAGGTCCAATGTCTTCCAGTAAGGCATGAAACCAGCCCTGCCCCGCTTGCCAATGCCTTTTGGCCCCATGAGTCATGAATCCAACCCTACAGTGGTCCCGGATGGGCAGACAGCACTGCCCAGTTACCGAAGAGGGTGCTCCCTTCCCGGCAGAATC
The DNA here is from genome assembly GCF_001723895.1 of Crocodylus porosus. NCBI lineage: Eukaryota > Metazoa > Chordata > Crocodylia > Crocodylidae > Crocodylus > Crocodylus porosus. Next base: position 217,720 of record NW_017728904.1, read on the forward strand.
CAATGTGCAAGTCACGTGTTGCAGCCTGGGAGACCCCACATTGCTCCCAGGCCTTTCCTTGGCACTGTTTTCACACTTGTGTCACTATTGACACCCACACAGCTAGTCCTGGTGCAGGCTACCAATGGTGAACCAGACCAAGAAGCCCCCCAAGCCCAGGAGCTTGTTTGAGGCTTCAGCCAGCCCCATCTGCTTCAGAGAAGGGCACCAAGTGCAAAGTAGCAGCCTCCCCAAAATGGGTGGCAATAGAGAAAGAACCTACGTTCCCTGTCCTGGCCTCCAAAAGCAAGCGTTGGGCTTCTGCCCTGGAACGTGAAGGTTCATATTCCTCCTGGATTTGCTTTCTGGGCTACCTTTCCACAGGCATCTTCTTGGTAAGGGAATGCCACTCAGGGACCCAAGAGCCTGTGGAGGGGCAGGCTGTATGTCAGTAAGCTCATCGTGGCAGGTGGTGGGAGTCCCAGGCATGAGCAGACACCAGGGTGCCTGCACAAGCGGCTCAGACTGATGCAGGAGAAGCCTGCGGGAGGGTCTGCACTGGTGTCAGCCAGCGCAGGAAATTCCTACAGCCGTGAAGGTCCTGTTTACTGTCAACTGGGAATTGAGAGCTCCTTACAAGGAATACACTGGTCCAGGTCTGAACACGGTGGTTAAGGAATAAGTGGTGCCGTGTACGCCAGGGCTGGGCAGAGGCAGGGGTGAGGCAGAAGTATTGTTTGGTAGATGTGTGAATTGCAATTGTTATATTCACTAATAAAAGGAAATTTACTTTAGGCTTGTGCAGCGAATATATCAGTCTGTGATTGCTTCGGGTGACAGATCCTCAGGTCACAACACGCCTGTCCTCTTGAGCTTCCAGCAGATGAAGTCGGGAGAAAAGAAAGCATTTTGCAGAGGTAATTAATTTAACTGCAACCAAGGCCCTCAGTCCTGTAGTACATATGCTGGAGGGTAGGGTGAGGATTCACTTAGGTAAATTGCAGGATTGGGCCACAAGACATCTGAGGTTCAACAAGGACAAATACTTATGAGAGAACAATCCCAAGCACTGATACAGGCTGGGGACTGACTGCCAGCAGCAGCTCTGCAGAAACAGAATTGGGGGTGACAGTGGACAAGAAGGTGGATATGAGCCAGCTGCGTGCCCTTGTTGCCAAGAAGGCTAATGGCATCCTGGGCGGCATTGGTAGGAGCATTGCCAGCAGATTGAGGGAAGTATTTCTTCCCCTCTATTTTGCACAGGTGAGGCCACATCTGGAGTCCTGTGTCCAGTTTTGGGGCCCCACTACAGAAAGGATGAGGACAAGGTGGAGAGAGTCCAGTGGAAGACAGCAAAAATGGTTGGGGGGCTGGGGGACATGATGTCTGAGAAGAGGCTGAGGGAACTGAGCTGATTTAGCCTGCAGAAGAGAAGACTGAGAGGAGATTTGACAGCAGCCTTCAGCTCCCTGCAGGGTGGTTGCAAAGAGGATGGAGCTGGACTGTTCTCAGTGGTGGCAGGAGACAGAAGAAGAAGAAATTGGCTCAAATCGGAGCAAGGGAGATTTAGGTTGGATATTAGAAAAAACTCACTACAAGGGTAGTAAAGCACTGGAACAAGTTACCCAGAGAGGTAGTGCCATCCTTGGAGGGTTTTAAGACCTGGCTAGATAAAGCCTTGGCTGGAATGGTGTAGTTGGGGCTGGTCCTGCTTCGAGCAGGGGGTTGGACTAGATGTGACCCCCTGATGTCCTTTCCACCCCTCATTTTCTATGATTCTAAGATTCATATTTCTAGTGCCATCTGTATCTGGGATCCCATCCCAAGGAAACTGGGGGCAGACTGACCCTGCAGCTGTAAAGGGACAGGAGCAAAGATGGGAGATCACCCCAGGGTGGTCACAAGAAAGCTGCATCCCATGTGTGGAGCCCGGCAGCCTGTTCTGCTTGTTTTTTAAACACCCACTTCACAAGCAACACAACCCCCCCCCCCAAAATTGCACAAACACAGCACCAATTAGTGCCAGGAAGGAAGCTTGTCATGGTGAGGGGAAGCTGGGGTTGAGCTGCAAGACATGTGGCCATGGGGGAGGACTGGCCAAGAGGGATTTTCCCAAAGAAAACCTCTGATGGCATGGTAAAAATAGGCCCCTGGTTTGTCCATCCAATATGCTACTGGGATATGCCACCTGTCTCCTGACCTTTCCTGGTTGGGATAGGTGTCCTGTGAGTCAGAACCACCAGAGACTTCCAGTCAGGCCTCATTGCCTTCCACTGGGCCAGAGGGTTGCAATACATTTTAGCATCATCTGCCTTTGGCAAAGTCAATAGGTACAACACTAACATTGTCGGATGCCAGGATCCGCATGGGACTTTGAGAGATCCCAGAGCAGAGAGTCTGAATAGCTCATCCTCAGGCTTGAGGGGAGCTCATACAGTTTTGGTGACAAGATCGCCTTGCATTGGGTTGTAGAGCATGGCTCTGAGAGGCAGTGATGGCCTTTACCACCCCTGGATGCCAGCCTGCATCTGGCGTTTGGAGAATCGGGCCTTTGAAAGGAGGCAGGTGCTTTTTTAACAGAAGAGGTGGAGCTGGTGGGTCTGTTCCTGAAAATGCAGCAAGATGGCAGGACGCATGGCAGTAAGCGAGTGGGCGTTGTGTTGACAGGTCCTGATTTCCAAAGCTGAGTCAGGAACAGTCAAGTAATCAACGTCCCCGTCCCAGCTGCAACACAAGACAAAGACACGACGGGATGAGTCAGGAGGCCCCAAATCCATGTGGTACAACCGCTCCCGGGTGCTGGGCTCAGCGCACGGTGGAACTTCCTGAAATGGGACTGGGTTACACCTGGGCTGTTTTTGTTCCCTGCCCTCTTCCTGGAAGCTACAATGAACATTTGTACCTTATTATAGTGTCTTCTTGGGCTTGCTCACATACAAGAGAAAACAACTCAGTCAACCAGTGCGAAGTTACCAAACATTCACCAATGAAAGGCCAAATCACTGATGAACTGGATGAGACATTTCTGTCTGGCTTAGATCTTTGTTCTCCCAATCCAGGTTGTGAGAACACAGGAAACTCATGGCTCAATTGTGCATTCCCCTGAATTTGGGTGTAGCCATGAGCTATAGGTCCCAAAAAGCACTATAACTTGAATCAAACACATTATAATCAAAGCATAACCAAATTGTAGGGAAAGTGCGGATACTGGGCATGGCCATTTTCAGGAAACCTAAATCAAAACTGCAGAAATGACTGAACAGCAAACCAAGGGCCTGTATCTTACAGACTCTGTATTACAATTGCATCATAAAACATTAATAACTAAGACGACCAAATATATTAACAGCTATTTTGCTGTATTTAATATATTTTTGCTAACATGTTTAAATGATTATAGACACAAATGCAGCCTTGAGGATGGAAAGAGAGAAGCAGCCATGTCAGGCCACAGTTAGTAAATACCTAAGGGCAAAAAATGCAAGCCATAAAGAAGTGATGATGAAGCACTGGAGCAGGTTACTCAGAGAGGTGGTGGAGTCTCCATCCTTGGAGGTTTTGAAAACCTGGCTAGAGAAAGCCTTGGCTGGGATGATGTAGTTGGGGCTGGGCCTGCTTTGAGCAGGGGGTTGAATTAGATGTGACCTCCTGAGGGCCCTTCCGACCCTCTATGATGTTATGGTTCTTTAGCAGCAGCACCCAGGACCTCTGGCCTATACTGATGCTGAAGCAGAATTCAAGAGATTTTGGCAGACTGTGGAAGTGCCCCTGGGAAAAGGCCTCAGCTCTGTGAATGGTGCACACTGAGCACACAAGTCCAGACACTGCTGTTTGGAAAGAGTCATCCAACCACTCAGCTAAACTACAGGCTGTTTTAGCAAGGGGTTGAGAGAAATTGAGTGATGAACCCCCATCCTGATAGCAGCCTTTAACTCCCTGCAGGGTGGGTCCAAAGAGGATGGAGCTGGGCTGTTCTCAGTGGTGGCAGATGACAGAACAAGGAGCAGTGGTCTCTAGTTGCAGCAAGAGATGTTTAGGTTGGATATTACGAAGCACTGGAACGGGTTACCTAGAGAGGTGGTTGAAATCTCCATCCTTGGAAGCTTTTAAGGCCTGGTTTGACAAATCCTGGCTGGAATGATGTAATTGGAGATGATCCTGCTTTGAGCTGGGGGTTGGACTAGATGTGACCTCCTGAGGTCCCTTCTTACCCTCATTTTCAATGATTCTGTGACTCTATCTCAAGGAGACCGTGCCCTCCCCTCCCTGCTCCGATACACCAGGAGATGTGGGTGGGTTGATTTCAACACTTGGGCTGGAACATGCTCAAGATACTGGTTTCTAAAAGATCTGCAACATGTCCTGGGATCCCAGAAAGGGTGTAGCTGGAAATCACAGCCTGTTTATAGGAGATGCAGATAAACGGTTCTGGGAGGAGTGTCCACTACTAGCAAATCAGGAACTAATCTGATGATTTCCTGTGCTGGTGAGGGACTGAATCAGGTTGCTGCATGCACCTGGGGTGTCACAATCGCTGATGCAATGAAGCCCAAGGTGCCTATAAAAGCTTGGCTGGGCTTGGTGGCTCATCACAGCAACTCTGCTCACCTGTGTGAATCCTTCCCAGACCCAGGTCAGTCTGTTTCTAATCAGCTCTTTTACCCTTGTCCTCTGTCTTGCAGGTGGAAAGAAGGGTGCCTGGCATGTCCTTTTTCACACCCGTTGAGCCTGCGCATGTTGGGCTGGAGGACAGAGAGCAGAGCATGCAGCGGAGGCTGGGGGTGGGAAAGGCTCTTTGCTGCTGAGGAATCACGGGGAGGCTCTGTTTCCTTTCATGGCAAATAAGTGACGGTTCCTATCAGCAGAAGAATGCAAGGGGCAGTGAGGCTGGGGTCCTGGCACATCGTCATTGTAATGTGCATCGCAGTCATACAATCCCCAGGTCCTATGATGCCGGGCTGTTCTCATAATAAAACTCAGGGCTGTCGCCAAGGGCTCACCACCAAACTAAACAAAGCAGGGAAAAGTGTCTCATCTCTGTTTCACAGGTAGAGGATTAAGGCCCAGGAAGATGAAGGGATGGGGCCAAGGTGAGCCAGGGAGTGTGTGACAGAGTGGGAATAAAGCCCAACTCTCATGGGCCCTCCACCACCGGACCATCCGCGACCAGTGCTCCAGGAGCGGGGAGTGGAGCACAGCGGTGGTGCTTTGTGTAGCTGCCAGGTCAAATGCCTCGGAGGGGATAAGCATGAACAGTGTCTCAGAGGAGGTTGAAACTACCAGGGGGTGGGGCAGGGCTACACAATGCAGCACCTGCGAGAACCGTGGCAGGTTTACTGCTACCAAGTCTTTTCTTCTTGGGGCAAAACTACAGGCAGGCATTTAATAGCCATCGGCCATGGCCCATGAGGGCCTATGCATGGGGAGGGGAGGGTGGGTGTGCAAGCTCTGCCTTCTCCGATTTCATCGACAATTGGGTGGGCCAGGACTGCTTTGCAGCTTCCCTGGGACATGGCTGGTGCCCTGAGGCTCAGATGCCTCACATGCTCCAGTCCCTTTCTGTGCTCGTCTTTCCAGGTCTCCCGAGCATCCAGCCATGACTGAACCAGCTGCGACTATACCCATGCCCAGGCATGTATCCGGGTGTGACCCCAACTGTACCCTGCAGACCGCCCTCGAAGAGATCGTGAAAATTTACCACAAATACAGCAGAAGTGCAGACGGGAACGACTTCCTTGATCGAAAGGAGCTGAAGTTGTTCCTGACCAGAGAGGCACCCATCTTCCTGGAAGCCTGCGTGAGTGGCACAGGGCAGAGGGCTGGAGCATGGCCACAGGGCTCTGGGTCACACCTCGAGTGCTGCCAGCTCTGCAGTGACTGGGTGCATGGGCTATAGCAGAGGGATGGGGGTTCAGTGCCACTTAGTCTGGACCACACAGCTTGACTTTGCTTGGTATCTTACGAATAGCTGCATGCACCTTCCTCCCAACCAAAAGCCCTTTTGGCTCAGTCCAAGACCCCCCGGTTCATCAGAGCATCTGTGGCAGCTGGAGGTGGGCTGGGTGGGGGGATAGGCTGGCAGCAAGGGTGCCCCACACATGTCTGGGTTCAGGCCAGGGTGGGGTTGGCTCTCACGGGGACAGGGCAGAGTTATGCTCTGGTTTTAGGCCCCAGTTGCCAACCCCAAGGAAACCAGGTGCCTTTGACCTCAGCCATGCAGACCCCTGCCCAGCTCCGTGGTGTCAATTTTCCCCAGCTGCCAGCGAGGGAGGGCACGCATTCGTCTAGGCATCCCCCCATGGGGAGCTGCGTCTCATGGCGCTTTTCCCACTTCCAGAATCGGAACAAACCCGGGTACATCGACGAGCTCTTCCGTGAGACTGACAAAAATAAAGACAAGAAGCTGAGTTTTGAAGAGTTCACTAAGATCCTGGCCAAACTGACCGACGACGCCCACCGCATCAGCCACGGAGATGACCGCTGCGGCCCAGACCAAGACTAAAGCCTCAAGTGCAGCCTTGGCCTGGTTGAGACCCCGGACCTGATGACTCTGCCCCCCCTGCAGAAATCTCCCATGCTCAGAGGCCCCCATGCCTGTCTGCCCACAGGGGTCTCATGTGAGACAATAAAGTTGCTGTTGAAACCCACCCCCTGCTTGTGCTCTTATTGCCTTCCCCTTCCCACAGTGCAGGCATGCGCACAGTGGGGGCAGTGGAGCTGCTGTACCCCGAGGGGAGCTGGGGAGACCCTGCCCTGGCCCCCAAAAGCAGGCATTGGGCTCCTACCTTAGAAAGAGAGGGTTCATATTCCCCCTGGATTTAATTTCTAGGTATGAGCGAACCCCAGGGTGCCTGCATAAGTGGCTCAAACCAAAGCAGGAGAAGCCGGCAGGCGGGTCTCCGCTGGTGCATCAGCCAGTGTGGGCGATTCCTCCAGCTGTGAAGATCCCATTTCCTGTCAACTGGGAACTGCGAGCTCCTTAAAAGGGAGGCACTGGTCCAGGTCCAAATGGGGTGGTTAAAGAACAAGCGGTGTCAGAGGTGAGGAGGAGGTATTGTTAGGTAGATGTGCAAATTGGGATCATTACATTCACTCATTAAAGGCAATTAACATTTGGCTTGTGCAATAAACATATCATCTGTGATTGCTTCGGGTAACAGATCTGCAGGTCACAACATGCTCGTCCTCTCTGGCTTCCAGGAGGCATGAAGTCAGGAGAAAACAAAGGCTTTTTGCCAGAGGTAATTAATTTTAACTGTAACCAGGCCCCTCTGTTCTGGGGAGATCCATGTTTTGAGGCATCTGAGCCTGGGATGCCATCCCAAGGGAAACTGGGTGCTGACGGACCCCAGAGCTGTGAAGGTACATGGGCAAGGATAGGCGATCAACCCTGGCCAGTCACAAGAAAGCTGCATCCCATGTGTGGAGCCAGGCAGCCTGTTCTGCTTGCTCTTTAAACACCCACTTCACAAGCAGCACAACTCCCCCACAAACTGCACAAACACAGGGACAATTTGGGCTGGGAAGGAAGGTTGTCACAGCAAGGGGAAGCTGGGGATGAGGCGCAAGAGAAGTGGGGGCTGGGGAGGGTTGGCCAAGAGGGATTTCCCCATGGAAAATGTCTGACTGCACAGTCAAGATAGACCTCTGCTTTGTCCATTCAACACACTACTGAAATATGCTACTGGCTGTCCTCTCTTGACGCAGGGGTGGGCAAGTGTCCAGGTTTCCTGAAGGGTTAATGTCATTTCACACATCTTTCCATCATTTCCCATAGCCGGTGTGGGAGCATCCCCTGTCTCCAGTCCTTTCCTGATCGGAGAGGCAGAACCACCAGAGACTTCCAGTCTGGCCTCGTTGTCTTTCACTGGGCCAGAGAGTTGCAATAAACTTCAGCATCATTTGCCTTTGGCAAAGTCAATAGGAACGTTGTAGGATGCCAGGATCCTCATGGGACTTTGAGGGATCCCAGAGCAGAGACAGTCTAAATAGCTCACACTCAGGCTTGAGGGGGGCTCATACAGTCTCGGTGACAAGATTGCCCTGAGTTGCGGTGCAGAGCAAGGCTTAGAGGCAGTGATGGCCTTCACCACCCCTGGAAGCCACCCTGCATCTGGTGTTTGGAGAATTGGGCCCTTGGAAAGAGGCAGGTGCTTGCAGCAGAAGAGGTGGAGCTGGTGGGTCTGTTCCTGAAAATGCAGCAAGATGGCAGGACGCATGGCAGTAAGCGAGTGGGCGTTGTGTTGACAGGTCCTGATTTCCAAAGCTGAGTCAGGAACAGTCAAGTAATCAACGTCCCCGTCCCAGCTGCAACACAAGACAAAGACACGACGGGATGAGTCAGGAGGCCCCAAATCCATGTGGTACAACCGCTCCCGGGTGCTGGGATCAGCGCACGGTGGAATGTCCTGAAATGGGACTGGGTTACACCTGGGCTGTTTTTGTTCCCTGCCCTCTTCCTGGAAGCTACAATGAACATTTGTACCTTATTATAGCGTCTTCTTGGGAGCACTCGCATAGGAGAGAAAACAACTGAGTCAACCAGCGTGAGGTTACCAAACAATTACCAATAAAAGGCCAAATCACTGATGAACTGGATGAGACATTTCTGTCTGGCTTAGATCTTTGTTTTCCCAATCCAGGTTGTGAGAACACAGGAAACTCATGGCTCAGCCGCGTATCCCCCAGCATCTGCATGACTATCATGTATGAAGAATAAAAGAGAATCACAAGCCAAGCAAACACTGATCTTTAGCCCCTCTTGGACCAGCAAGGTCTATAGAAAAGGTCTCCAGAGAACCAGCCACCACAATAACCATTTGAATTATTCTTCCTTCTTGGGGAGATTTTAGTCACCTGTAAAAAACTGTGGGTGGATGTTGGCTGGGACCAGAGATTTGGGTGGATGTCTTAGATCAGACAGGCACTTCCATGCTGTGGAAACTGTTGAATTGACATTGGCAAAGGCAGATGGTCCTACCTCTCAGAATCATGCAGTTTTGCCTGGAGCATCGTTTGAGAACACACACGGTTTGGTAATCCAGTTTGCAGACGGTTTGGTAAAAACAGGCCTGCTGGTTTTTTAATTTGTCTTGAAATGAAAGAGGTTACAAACCCATTCAGAAGCTTTCAGACACTGCCCCTGCAAATCTTGCATGGATCTCAGCTCAGCCGATGCACCCGGTAGCAGTTCACTGGGCACTGGGTAGCAGGTGTGTGCTTCCACGCCCTATGTAAGCGCACACTTGAGTTCCTCAGCATTGGAAGATGGGAGAGGAATCCAATGCATGAAAGCAGATGCCGGTGTGCAGTCAGATAGATTTTCGACTGCTGATTGGAAAGGAGCCACCCAAGTACTCAAGTCAACTACAAGCCCTTTTAGCAAGGGGTTGAGGGAACAGTGAGTCAAAGACCCCCATCCCAAAGAGGCCGTGCCCTCCCCTCCCTGCTTGGATACACCCAGAGATGTGGGTGGGTTGGTTTCAACACTTGGATTGGAATGTGCTCAAGATGCCAGTTTCTGAAAGAACTGCAACATGTCCCGGGATCCCAGAAAGGGTGTAGCTGGAAATCACGGCTCGCTTGGCAACATGTGGGAAATGCAGATCAAGTGATTCTGGGAGAAGCCTTGGCTTCTAGCAAATCAGGAACTAATTGGGTGATTTCCTGTGCTGGTGAGGGACTGAATCAGGTTGCTGCATGCACCTGGGGTGTCACAATCGCTGATGCAATGAAGCCCAAGGCGCCTATAAAAGCTTGGCTGGGCTTGGTGGCTCATCACAGCAACTCTGCTCACCTGTGTGAATCCTTCCCAGACCCAGGTCAGTCTGTTTCTAATCAGCTCTTTTACCCTTGTCCTCTGCCTTGCAGGTGGAAAGAAGGGTGCCTGGCATGTCCTTTTTCATACCCGTTGAGCCTGTGCATGGTTGGGCTGGAGGACAGAGAGCAGAGCGTGCAGCGGAGGCTGGGGGTGGGAAAGGCTCTTTGCTGCTGAGGAATCACGGGGAGGCTCTGTTTCCTTTCATGGCAAATAAGTGACGGTTCCTATCAGCAGAAGAATGCAAGGGGCAGTGAGGCTGGGGTCCTGGCACATCGTCATTGTAATGTGCATTGTAGTCTTACAAACCCCAGGGCTTTTTGCACCCCTGGACCATCCATGCAGCTAGTGCCCCAGGAGCGGGGAATAGAGCAGAGCAGTAGTGCATTGTGTAGCTGCCAGGTCAAATGCCTCAGAGGGGATAAGCATGAGACGCATCTCAGAGGAAGCTAAAATTACCCAGGCAGGGCTGGGCTGTACGATGCAGTGCCTGCGAGAACCACTGCACGTTCAGTATTACCGAGTCCTTTCCTTTTGGGGTGAAACTGCAGGCAGGTGCTTAACAGCCGTTTGCTCCAACCATGGCTGGGCAGAGGCTCAGTTAGGAGGAGTCTGCATGGGCCTACGCACGGGGAGGGGAGGTTGGAGTGCAGGCTTTGTCCCTGGCGTACGGTCGGTGCCCAGAGGCTCAAATGCCTTTCCCTGCTGGTCTTCCCAGGTCTCCTGAGCATCCAACTATGTCTGACGAGCCTGAGATCACACACAGTTCCACGGCCATCCACCACCATGGGTGCACCCTGGAAAGCGCCCTTGAAGTGATTGTGAACCTCTACCACCAGTACAGCGCCAGGGAGGGCAAGGATGACTTCCTTAGTCAGAAGGACCTGAGGGAGTTCCTGCAGTGCCAGGCACCCATCTTCCTGGAAGCCTGCGTGAGTGGCACGGGGCAGGCAGCTGGGGCAGGGCAGCAGGGCTGGGTGCAAGGGTGCAGTGACTGGGTGCATGGGCTATAGTAGAGGGGTGGGGGCTCAGTGCCATGTAACCTGGGCCACATGACTTGTCTTTGCTTGGCATCTCAAAAATAGCTGCATACATCTCTCTCCCACCCAAAAGCCCTTTTGGCTCAGTCCAAGACCCCCCGGTTCATCAGAGCATCTGTGGCAGCTGGAGGTGGGCTGGGTGGGGGGATAGGCTGGCAGCAAGGGTGCCCCACACGTGTCTGGGTTCAGGCCAGGGTGGGGTTGGCTTTCACGGGGACAGGGCAGAGTTATGCTCTAGTTTTAGGCCCCAGTTGCCAACCCCAAGGAAACCAGGTGCCTTTGACCTCAGCCATGCAGACCCCTGCCCAGCTCCGTGGTGTCAATTTTCCCCAGCTGCCAGCGAGGGAGGGCACGCATTTGTCTAGGGATCCCCCCATGGGGAGCTGCGACTCATGGCGCTTTTCCCACTTCCAGAATCGGGACAAACCTGGGTACATCGACAAGCTCTTCCGTGAGACTGACAAAAATAAAGACAAGAAGCTGAGCTTTGAAGAGTTCACTAAGATCCTGGCCAAACTGGCCTATGACACCCACTGCATCAGCCACAATTTAGACCGGTGCCACCCAGGGAAAGACTAAAGCCCTGAGTGCAGCCCCAGGCTGGACGAGACCCCAGACCAGATGACTCTGCCCCTGCTGCAGAAATCTCCCATGCCTAGAATTGCCTGAGCCTGTCTGCCCACAGGGGCCTGATGCGAGACAATAAAGCTGCTGTTGAAACCCCCTGCTTGTGCTCTTATTGTCCATTTCCCTCTTGCAGCATGGCGGATCATGCTGTGTGCCCTGGGGCAATGGGGCTGGGGGAAGCTTAGCCCAGGGGGCCTGGTCAATCCCTGGGGCCAGAGCAGGGCATTGCTCCCACCCTGCCTGCAGCTTTGGGGCATGGGGCAGCCCCTGCAGTGGGTGGCCGTGAGCCCACGCAGGATAGCAGGAGTGGCAAGATGCACCATGGGAGAGAGGAGACCAGTGCATGGGCTGAAGATCTGCATAGGGCTACATGGGAGTGGGGGGCACTGGGGTGAGGGGGCCTTTTGCAGTGCATGGGACCATGCTTAGCCATCAATGGCTTTCACTCACCGGTGGCAGGGAGCCACAGCCTGGAGAGTGAACTTAGTTGGTGGAGTTGTGATCACAAAGCTGCTCCTGCCTGGACAAATCTGATGCCATCACAGGGCAATGCAGCCAGGGAGGCAAAGCTGAGCTGCAGCCTGGGGCCCCTTGGAGCCTGTACTTGAGAGCTGGGCTGAGACTGAAGCCTACATCTCCTGAGAGTGGGGGGCAAAACACAGGATCAAAGGGGAACCTGGAAGGGACCTGTGGGGTCCCATTGAGTCGGACTGCTGCCTGAGGCAGGATCAGTCCTGTCCGAATCACCCCAGACAATCACCATCCTCTAATCCGACCGTCACAGCACAAGACCTCACACCTGCTCCTGCTACCAGGAAAGCAGCGGGGCTGCGGCAGCCAGTGTCCGGCTTTTATTAAAGGTTGTTAATACACCCCAGAGGAGGCGTGGCCCTGCTACAGAGGAAGGCAAACCCCTCCTCCCCCATCTATACCAATGTGACTGGGGGGAATTTCCTTCCTGACCCCAAATGCAGCGTGGGTTGACCCTGAGTGGAGGGGAAGAGGATTTATGTCCCAGCAGGAGCACTGGCACTGCCCAGTCCAAATCCCCAACCTGGGCGGCAGCCAACACTCAGTGCCTTGGCGAAGGCTTAAAACTCCCTAACATATGGAGCAGAAAGGGATGGAGGGGTGTATCCATTTTGGAAGTAATTAAGATGACACCCTTGACCAGTCCCAGGGGGTTCTGACACTCTCCCAGCTGCCTCGGCTGAGGTCCTTCTGCCCGTGTTTGGTGCAATTTGCTTCCATTTCCAAGGCCCGGACCCCCGCGGGGGAGGTCATTTTGTCCAGGTCTCCTCCATCCCCTGATGGGCTCTGCTGCAAAGCACCCAGAGTTGCCCCAGCAGGCTCACAGCCTTCTTCTCACCCCAGCAAGCTGCTTCCCCCACTTCAGGCTGCAAATACCCGGGGAGATGCAACGCGCCAGGACTGAGCGTTCAGCTGCTGCCGCCTGGTGGAAGCAACGGGCCTGGGCCCAGCCCCAGAGAGGCAAATGCAGCAGCTGGGTTATGTAGCCTGCAGCATGCTGCAGTTGGCCAAGACTCCCAGGCTTGAGGATGTCTGCTGCCGGAGGGCATGGTTCATCTCCAGGCTGGCACTGTCTCGCTGGAGGCTGCTCTAATGTCTGCGTGGCCCTGGGGGCATAGCGTGTGCCAGGCACTTGCATGCCAAGGGCCTCAGTGCCACCACAAACCACAGATCTGGGCTCGGCCAGCTGGAAGCAGAGGGGGGCTAAGAGGTCCCGACCCTGCACAGCCGGTCCTGCAGCAACAGCCCAGTTGCTCTCTCCATGCAGAAGTGCTGGGCTTGCTGCTTTGGGCAGCTCCCGGCCACTTGGAGGACACGATCCTACCAGCATCCATGGCTTTAATAGCGCCCTTGCTGTGGAACCCCCTGGGAAGGGGTGGCATTTGGCACCCCGGCTCGTGTGACCCCTGGGGCTGTGGGAAAACCTGGAGGCCCCTCCTGGCTGGGCTGCACCAGGGGGTCCCCAGGCTCACAGTACAGGATGCACAGAAGGTAAGCGGGTGGCACCGTGCTGCTCTTCCCCCATTGAGACCACCCTGGGCAAGCCAGGGGAAGGCAGTGCCGTGCATCATCTCTGCACAGATAAAGCAGAGATTGTCCTGAATCAGAGCACAACTGTGTATCAAGGCCTATGAGGGAGAGGAGCAGCTCAGCTGCAGGCAGCGCTGGCCTGTGGCAGGAAACGTGCACAGCAGCCGGCTGCTTCCTGGCTGAGGGACCTGGCATGTAAGCCTGCAACTGGCTCCGACAGTCTAGTGTAGCGGCGCCAGGAAATCAGACAAGGCGGAGACGCTTTCTTGTGGGATCTAGAGGCATGGAGAGTAGCTCACCCTCCCTCCTCCTCTTACCCCCGTTGAGGATAATGTCTGGTACTGCATAGGTGTAGGGTGAGGGAAGCCCCTACCCTGGCTGAGAGCCTCTCTCCATATGCAGCAAAAACCCACAGCAGGAAACATTTGCCTCCCTGAGGAATTTACTGTCTAAATTGACTGGGAGGAAGGAAGGGCTGCTGAGAGGGGAAGCTGAGGCACAGGGAAGATGAGGGAGCATGCCCAGGGGCCCAGCACCAGTCTGTGGCAGAGACAGCCGCACACCCAGGTCTCAGTGGCCAGGCTCCTGGCAGGCCTCAGTGCTGCCGACCACTGACATCTGCTCCATGCCTGGGGGTGGTGAATGAGATGTCTCCGCTGATGCTTTCCATCTCAGCCTCTTGGCGTGGCTTCAGCCATTGTGGGAGACGCAGGGGACGGGCAGCCTGCAGGGCTCCAGGCCTGAGATTAGGACTGCTTGAATGTCCTCTGCGTAACTAGAGCCAGGTGCCACATTTTATCTGTGTGCTGCTGGAGCCAGGGAGGGGGTGACTATGGGAGAGTCTCTGGCTGGGTTGCATGGACAAGTCCGGTCGGGTTTTTGGGCCAGGGATATTTGCGGTGTCATCCTGCTGGGGCCATAAAAATGCACCCAGCTACCTGTGAACACCCTCCCCACTGCCTAGGAGTTGTGGGCTCAGCTGAGGGACCCCCATAGCATGGTGCTCTGCTGCCCGGACGTGAGTGCTGTCCATCTGGCAACCTGGATTGGCTCCACTAACAAGGCTCCCAACAGAATCAGTTTTGTGAGGATCGCAGGATGGAGCTTAGTGGGAAGGATCTGAACAGTTTGCTGGCAGAAGGGAGTTTGCTGAAACAGCTGGATCCAGCCTCTGCCTCTATCCCCCCATGCACCCTCAGCCCTCTGAGATGTGCCAGAATGGGCTGCACTGCCGAGCAATATCAGATAGGGCGCCTGTCCACATGACACCGCTCCTGTTTCCATGTTACGCTTTTCCTTTGTCCACGTGACAAAAATTGCCTTTAAGCTAGCTAAATAGCATCTGTGTATCCATGTTTTAGATTTTTTTTATCATTTTAGATTTTTGTTTTTATCGTGGTAATTTCAAACACCTCTGACATGTTTTATTTTTAGCTCCGGAATTTCTTCTACGAGAGTTATTTTTATCATTTTAAATTTGACTTAGGCCCAAAAACATGGTTTTCCCTGCTTTGCCATTATTGCACCACCAGGTGCCGCTTGGGTTCACTTGTAAATCCATGGAAATCCATGGAAGTTCATCTGATTTCTCCTGCAGTGATTTTTCCGGATGCATGGAAGGAATTGTCTTGCCGGTGACTTGGAGCAGGCTGAGCATGAATGCAGGGCACCAGAGGAACAGGGCTTAGGCCGATTCAGAGCCCCCGCGTGTACGCCAATGGGGGGAGCTGGCTGACAGGTAATAAGAATTACAAGAGTTTGCAGACACACCTCCCTGCTCTGGCTTCCTCTGTCACAAGGCCAGAAAGTCTCTCAATGATGGCCATGCAAAACTTTGCACTTCGTGGGATCATTTAGAAACCTCTCAGTGGAGAATCCACCTTAACCCCAAAAATCCTCTTCCCCAAGCTTATTACTTCTACAGCTAATGATTTTGCATCACTCTGCTAGAATACAGGTATGGCAAAAGGGTGTGAGGACGGGTAAAATCTTTTAGTGCAAGGAATCCAATGAATTGGAGCCTTAGGGCGCTTGTACATGTGACGGGGGTTTAATCCTCAGTAAACTATACAGGTTTATTAAAAATTGACAGCCCCAAAGTTAAAGTTGCAGCCCTAACACCTCAAATCTCTTGCCCCTGGTCTGGACTCGGTGCAACGGTATAGGCCTGCTTGCGGTATCCATCCTTGGCATTACATCCTAGAAAACAAACACATTGTGAAAGCCGGTTGCAGCAGCTTCCTGGTGTTATACAGAGCTTTGTCATAGCTCTTGTTTAATCTTTTGGGTGCAGTTGTGACAGCCCAGGCCTTGGAAGGCTGCTTGTGGATTAGCTAGTGCCCGCTGGTGAGGATGAGTCACACCCTTAGAAGCTTAACTAAGAGTGGCATCGCTTTTGGGATTACAATGACTGTGCTACAATGCTGGCTGGCTAGACAGGGCCTAGTTAAGATCCTTTTCCACCCTCTGCCCAGGGCTATTTTGTGTCCGACTGTCTTCAGCAGGTTGCTCAAGTCCTGACCGTAGCCTTTTGGGTGGAGTGGGGGCTTTTACACCCCCCCACAGTGTTACACAAGGGCAGTTTCACAAGCAATGAGTTTGACAAAAGCACCAAGCTTGGAAACCTGCAAGATGTGGCTACACCGGGAAAAGTTTAAAGCAACCGAATGGCAGAGAGAAGCCATCTGCTAGCATCAGGCCTCTTATGTGTTACCTGCACTGGGGAGGCTTTGAGTGGTACTGGCTGAGACCAATGCCTCACTGCGCTCAGGGCTGTACGTACACGCAGGAGGGAATGGAGCGCAGGCAGACTGGGGACTGCATCGAATAGGGACGGATTTTGTGAAAAATCAAAAAGCAGGCTTTTCTGCACCACCTGTGTCATGTGCCTGGGACCTGGGTTTCGGCAGGAGTAGGCCCCTCTTCTGCAGGCCTGGTTCTTGGCTCCCTACAGCTTCTTTCCAGGGGCCCATGGGAAGAAACTCCCCTGGCCTGGGGGAGCTGGGAGGAGCTCTGAGCTCATCCTTCCCAGTGCCTTCGCTACACTGCTCCAGGGCTTGGACCGCCACAGAACTGGCTCCAGCATCTGGGAGTCTGAGGATGTGCTGCATGCGGTGGAGAACATGTTCTGGATCTGTGCTGTGCTGCAGGCAATGCATAGATTCATAGCTGTTAGGGTCGGAAGGGACCTCAATAGATCATCGAGTCCGACCCCCTGCATAGGCAGGAAACAGTGTTGGGTTCAGATGACCCCATCCAGATGCCTATCTAACCTCCTCTTGAAGACCCCCAGGGTAGGGAAGAGCACCACCTCCCTTGGGAGCCCATTCCAGATTTTAGCCACTCTAACTGTGAAGAAGTTCTTCCTAATGTCCGGTCTAAATCTGCTCTCTGCTAGCTATGGCCATTATTTCTTGTAACCCCCAGGGGCGCCTTGGTGAGTAGAGCCTTGCCAATTCCCTTCTACGCCCCCATGATGAATGTATAGGCAGGCACAAGCTTGCCTCTCAACCTTCTCTTGCGGAGGCTGAAGAGGTCCAGGTGCCCTATTCTCTTCTCGTAGGGTTTGGCCTGCATGCCTTTAACCATACGAGTGGCCCTTCTCTGGACCCTCTTCAGGTTATCCACATCCCTCTTGAAGTGTGGCACCTGAAACTGGACGCAGTACTCCAGCTGCGGTCTGACCAGTGCCCGATAGAGGGGAAGTATCACCTCCTTGGTTCTGTTTGTCGTGCATCTGCTGATGCACAATGAAGTGCCGTTAGCTTTGCTGATGACTTCGTCACACTGACGACTCACGTTCATCTCGGAATCCACTAGGACTCCAAGATCCCTTTCCGCTGCCAAGCAAGTCATTTCCTAGGCAGTAGGTGTGCTGGACATTTTTCCTCCCTAGGTGCAGCACTTTGCGTTTCTCCTTGTTAAAGCGCATCCTATTGTTTTCTGCCCATTTGTCCAATCTGTCCAGATCTGCCTGTAGTTGTTCCCTGCCCTCCAGTGTGTCCACTTCTCCCCATATCATCTGCAAACTTGGACAGGGTATACTTCACTCCCTTGTCCAAGTCACTGATGCAGACATTGAAGAGTATCGGTCCAAGGACTGAGCCCTGTGGGACCCCACTGCCCACGTCCTTCCAGGTCGATACCGACCTGTCCTCCACCACTCTCTAGGTACGACCCTCTAGCCAATTTGCCACCCACCAGACTGTGTAATCATCCAATTCACAGCCTCTTAATTTGTTCACCAGTATGGG
>NW_017728904.1:235766-250565 GCF_001723895.1 Crocodylus porosus
ATTGGCCTGTAGTTACTTGGATCCTCCTTCCTCCCCTTCTTGAAAATAGGGACCACATTGGCCCTTTTCCAGTCCTCCGGGACCTGGCCCGTGCGCCACGAGTGTTCAGGTATTCTTGCCAGTAGCTGTGCAGTGACATCGGCCAGTGCCTTCAGTACCCTCGGATGGAGCTCGTCCGGGCCTGCCAACTTAAATGCATCCAGTCTTTCCAAGTGACTCTGCACCATCTCAGGGTCAACGCTTGGTGGCCTGGCGCCCAGCTGTTGCCTCTCTATGATCCCATTGTGAGACTTGTCTTGCCTCTCATTTAGGAACACTGAGGCAAAGACCTCAGTGAGGAGTTCAGCCTTGTCCCCCCTATCTGTCACCAATTGCCTTTGCCCGTTCAGTAGCGGTCCTATACCGCCCTGGGCCTTCCTTTTACTCCCTGTGTATCTGAAAAACAATTTTTTTGTTATCCTTAACTTGGGATGCCATCCTCCGCTCCATGGTAGCTTTGGCCTTTCTCACTGCCTCCCTACAACTGCAAGCTGAGGAGGCATACTTCTCTTTAGTAATTTCTCCGTTTCCACTGCTTATATGCCCCACTTTTTGCCCTTAGGCTGCTCTGGATTTCTCTGGTCAGCCAAGGAAGCCTCTTGGCCCCTTTCCCCCTTTTTCCCCACATCGGGATCGTCTCCCTCTGTGCCTGAAGGATCGTTTCCTTAAGGCACAGTCACCTTTCCTGGGCTCCCATCTTGCCAAATCTCCTACTCTGCAGTGCATCATTGACTAAATGCCTGAGCTCGCTGAAGTCAGCCTTCCTAAAGTCTAGCACTTCCACCCTACTAGTTACCTTTCCCACGTACAGCCCTGAGCACAGCCTGGGACCAACGTAGAAGCTGGGCTGCGGCATCCCATGTCCTCCGATTCAACTGCCTCTTTCTGTGTCCTCCCTGCCCTCGCCACTGCCCTCGGCTTGCCACTCCAGCCAGACCCCTATAATTCTCTTAGAGCCTTGCTTCCTCTTGGCATCACACGTGCACACACTGAGCAAACAGGATCCACAGGCAACAACAAGAAACCCAGGGAGTGCTTCATGCTGGGACTTGTTGCCTGGCCCTGCCCTACTCGGCCTGGCCCAGTCCTGGGGGCTGTTATTAGCATTCACCATGTCCCAGACTCATTGCAGAGTCTGGGACATGGTGGGATTATTGTTGGGTGGTTTGCATGGATTTAACTGAAAGCAGGGCTGAGTCTTGTTGCAGCAGGTGTCCCAGGCAAGGACTGGAGCATGCCTGGCCCTAGAAACCCCTGGACAACTTCTGAGCTCCTTGCGGGGCTGCTCCCACTATAGCAGCCTTGAGGCTGCTCTCACTTGTGCTGGGGATGAATTGGTCCCTACATGTCTTTGGGGCTGTGCAATGATGGCACGTGGTCTGCACTGAGCAGAGCTCTGATGGAGCAGGGCATCTGGGCCATAGCTGGGCAAGGCATTTGTACCCTTTGCTGTCACCTGCAGAATGAATACTGATGAATCGCCTCTATTCTGCACTGAGGAGGCCATATCTGGAGTCCTGTATCTAGTTATGGGCCCCCCACTACAGAAAGGATGTGGACACATTGGAGAGAGTCCAGTGGAGGGCAATGGAAATGGCTGAGGGGCTGGGGGACATGACATCTGAGGAGAGGCTGAGGGCACTGGACTTATTTAGCCTGCAGAAGAGAAGACTGAGGTGGGATTTAATAGCAGGCTTCAGCTCCCTAAGTGGGGTCGCAAAGAGGGTGGAGCTGGACTGATCCCAGTGGTGGTAGACGACAGGACAAGGGGCAATGGGCTCCAGCTGCAGCAAGGGAAGTTTAGGATGGATGTGAGGAAAAACATTCTCACCAGAAGTGTAGTAAAGCACTGGAACGGATTAACTCAGAGAGGTGGTGGGATCTCCATCTTTGGAGGTATTTAAGACCCAGGTAGACAAAGGCTTGGCTAGGATGATGTCACTGGGGCTGGTCCTGCTTTGAGTGGGAGGTTGGATTAGATGTGACCTCCTGAGGTCCCTTCCAACCCTCATTTTCTGGGATTGTACAACAAGGAAAAGGCACCGAATGCTGCCCAGAACATTGTCCCCCCCCAGTACCAAGCATGGAGCCAGCATTAACCCAGAGACATCCACAGGTCTCTCATCCAGCCTGGTCTTGATTTGGGCATTTATAATAAAGACTTTCTTAAAAATGGGGAGCTTTGTGTGAGCACCAGGGCTTGTTCCAGGAAAGTTGCCCAATGCAGGGTTGGGGGAGTGGCTGCTGGGAAAGCTGGGGAAGAAATGAATAGAGATGGGAAATGTTCAGAGATGGACTGGGTGGACACATTTCATCTGTAAGTCTTCAGGTACTGTTAAACTTTTCTGGCTGAGTCCAGTTGTTAGGAATTGCCAGCACTGGGTGTGTTATGATTTTCATTAGCGATGCACATCTCTGGAATGGGGCATGAATTGGTGCAGCGGAGATTTAAAAGGCTGCAGGCTCAGAGCAAAGCCAGCTGTGTGGTGAATGTGTGCTGCCCAGGTACCGGACCCTTTTTTGCAAAGATTTCTTTCTTTCTTGCATATGAAATCCTGCTGGAAGTGGGAAGATAGAAATGTGGCTCCTTTCCAGAAACCTCCAGCATCCGCTACTACATCTGCGTGTGTGGAGCTTGTGAGATCAGGCCCTGGCTCTGCAGGGCGCACTGCAGAAAAGGAAGTAGACCATGTATGTGTGGCTGAGGCTCAGCTTATGCAACTGGGCAATTTGTTCTAGGGATCCAGGCATGTAGGAGGGCTGACAGGCATGCTCAGGCAGAGGACTGTCCTTTCTCCCACCTCTGATACCTGATGCATAATTGACCTGTAGCATTCATGCTCTGCTGGGCACATCACGTGTCTTGTCCCTCCCACCTCTGCTTCCCAGGGAAGGTCCATTTTTGTTCTAATAAGGCAATGTGTTTCAGCGGCTAGCGAATGAGACGGGCTGCAGGACGCCTGGGTTCACTAGCTACTAGCTATAGGGAGCTGGAAGTCTGGGCCAGAGCTGGGCAACTAATACAAATAGCACTATGAATAACTTCTACTGCAGTATAATCAAGTCAACAAATCCACACTCACTGCCTTCAGACATAATGAACAGGACATTAGTGGCTGATCAGCTTGTGAGGTCTTGTCCAGGGGTTCCCAGGTTCCCAGCTCTCATGTCTAGGCTCTTGCACAAGGTAGGCTCTCCCAGTCTGAGGATCAGCGTGGGGGGTCTTCAGAGTGGGCGGCCCATTGAATCCAAGCTACTTCCCAATTTGATACCCGTCTTGTTTATATAACTTCATTTCTCATCTGAACACATGCATTTGCTTATGGTTGTTCACTTATTTTCTATAGCAACAGCCAGTTCTCTATGGCTTGCCCTGCCTTAGAGGGTCCCTCTCTGCTCAAGACCATACATTGTTTTCCTGTTCTTAACCAATTTCTTAGGATTCTTAATTCATCCTGACATAGAAAAGCTGCATTTTACAGAAACAAGGCTCGTTGCTGGGAAAGTCAAGCTCCTTATGCCAAGAGGCCTTTGTTTGAGGCTAACACTAGGGAGGTGACCTGGTTATAGTGCTGTATTACAGTGCTCTTGGAAGCGACCTCAATGTTTGTCACCACAATTCAACCTCAAAGTCTTTCTGGTCCGTGGTCCTGGCACTGACATGGTGGATGGAGGGGGACTATGGGCCAGTCAGCAAGGGCTCCTCTGGTCTTGTCTTGTGCTTGTGGGTCCCAAGAGGTGTGCAGGCAGCCCTGGCACCGAGCTGCCAACCCCTCTGTAGGACCTAGAATAGCTGTGAAGACCCTCCCAGGGCTGCAGCTAGCAGGGAATTTAGGAGAGGTTGCTAATTTTCGGCTCTTAACAATCCTGCCTTGCTGCTAGTCTGCGGACAGGACCCCTGGCTGCCAGCTGCTGCATGAAGAGAGAGCCAGGGGGAATGAGGACAGGGGCCCCGGAGAGGCCAGGTTTGCACCAGAGCGCAGGGGCCAATGTTCCTGCACTCAGGGCCAGCTGATTATGACTGATTTGACTGGGGTGAAAGCGGAGCTGCTTGTAAACCCGGCCTGTAAGGAGCTGGGACCAGCCCAGCCAGACTGCAAAAAGCCTTGTGGTCAGTCCAGACTCACTGGCCTCCTTGGGGTGCAGTTGTCTGCAGGGGCGAGTCTGCATCATGCTGGAGACACGTCCGGGAGCCAAGCCCTGCAGCTGCGGCCTTGCTGTAGGTGGGGAGGAGGGCGTGGGATGCAGCTGGCAAGAGACAAATTGTCCCCCCTCAGCACCGGGGAGCTTCCCCTGTGTTTATCATGTCTGCTGCAAGTGGAAGGGCTTGAAAAATTGCAGGGAGGGTGGAGAGACCAACCTGCTGGCCGTGCCGGGATCCAGCCTGTTCAGCCTTGCCAGGAATGCTGCTGTGCCAGAAAATCTTCCACCACCCACCCAGGGCATGTCCAAAGGTGGAGAAGCCCAAGCGCCACTTGCTGCAATGGTTATCAGACAGCGTGGCAGGGAATGGGGCCGCCTTGTGCAATAGGGCCGCACGCTTCAGGACAGGGCTGGGGCCCTGGCACCACCCTGGTGTTAAGGACTGGAGCCTGCCAACACCTATGAGGCATGCAGGGGAGAACAGCGTTCCTCGTGCTCTCTAGGGCAGCAGCATGCCAGTCCCTGCTCGCCGCAGGGTGCTGGGAGAGCCCAGCCATGGCTCTGACCTTGCCTGGAGGTGCTTGTATTCCTACATGGGGAAGCATTGCAAAGAAATCCCAGGTCCTCCCAAGACTGTGGGCACTGGGTACATACAAGCGCTGAGCTCTTGGGAAAACCAGGCCTTGACTTTGAGTGCAGGGGGTATGGCTGCCTGGCCCCACTGGCCTGCAGAAAGGGTCTGAAAACAGAGGCCCCCAGGAGAGGAGGTCTCTGACTTATTTCGGTTCCAGTCACTAAGCCAAGGGAGAGACAAGACCTGCATGTCCCGATGCCTGTGCCAGTCTCCCTCTGTCCTGAACATCTCTGGGATCAGGAGCCCCATCCATGCCAAGTGGTCTGTCCAAGCATGTGGCATAGACCCTCCGCTGTCTGCCAGCGTGCAGTGCTGCTTTGATAGCACAGAGGCCAGCACCAAAACTCACCCCCAGCTGCTCAAGGGTGTTTGCCAAGAGCCCGATATTATTACCTCTGGGCTTCTTGCCTGCTGGGGGCCGACCTGTTGCTTCAGTAGACCATTGCTGATGTAGGCTAGGGCACGCATTCCCACCCCCGTGCTCCACCACCAAACCAAGTAACCAGCTCTATGCTTACAGCTTCCTTCAGAGTTGGGGCAAGAGAGACTCCTGGATGGTGATTCTTGCCCTAGTGCTCCTGCTCAAGGAGGAAGACACCAGTGCAAGACTGGGATGATCTAGCTGGGGATGGTCCTGCTTTGAGCAGGGGTTTGGACTAGATGTGATCTACTGAGGTCCCTTCCCACCTTCATTTTCTATGAAAGGCTCTGTTGATTTCTGCTGCGGGTGTGCCAAGGGATGGGATCCTGCTCAGACCAGAAAAGCAGGCTGCAGAGTGCAGGCTATTTCATGAGCAGTGGTGTGGCCAGGACGTGATCTCCAACTTCCCTGTCTCTAAAAGGAGGATGCTGGCCCTATGAAGTTGGGAAACTTCCATTGCAGCACACACTGGGTCAACTGTCAGCACTGCTGCAAGGCGAGATCGTGCATTGCTTCACTGTTATAGTGTTTACTTGATGCCACGGGGTGCCAGGGATGGGGTACTCACTCAGACCTCCATACCTTTGGGGTTCTGTCCTCGAGTCCCCTCAACATGATGATCCCTGTTCTGAGACAGAAGCCCGAAAATCCTTTATCCTCTTTGATACAAAGCCCATCCAAGTGAGCATCCTGGTCTCCTCTTTGCAAACCCTGGTTGGCCAACAGCTGGCAAACTTCATGGATATGCCTTTTAAATAATGAAAGCCAACCTTATAGCTCCACCCAGCCCCTCCAGGGTCAGGAACAGGTTGAATTAAGGGAGCAGTGTTATTACTGGCTTGAGCTGCTGGCAGCCAGCTCAGAGATGGGAATTTCATGCATTTCTGTAGCATTTTGGCACTCGGGTTTGGGCACACCATGCTGGGTACTTCCCATACTCACAGCGGGAGAGATGCTGTCCTGCTGGTAAAGCAAAGAGTCAAACCTCACTTAAAGGCAGGGGAAAGAAAGAATCAGCCCTTGGTAACTTGGCCAGTGTCCTACAGTGTGGGACAGCACGTGGATCTGCTGGCAGCCAGGCCGGGGTCTGACAGAGGCACTTTGTCTGACACAGAGGAAGGCCTGAGTCTGGGGTGCTGCATCTAGTCCGTCTCAGCTAGAACCCCTCTTCTGCCCTGCTAACTGCCACATTTGCCCATATTGCAAATGCCATTGTGCCCACGGAGGGCTGGGCCTTGGGACATCTCAGTCCTACTGAAATGAAACCAACCTGGTTCGATTCCAGGCCCCTTTGGGAAATGCCAGCTCTTGGCTTTCACTCATTTCTTGTCTACAGGAAAACACTAGATGAGGAATTCTCCTCTTGCAAAATGCTCAGCAAGCTCCCAGCAGGGCAGATGCTTTTGACGCCCTGGGTTCCTACTTGACATCTCTGGGTTTCTCTTGTGAGCTCCCTGTGGGGGTTTGCACACTTCACAGTGCCACTATGGCATGGCAGGCATCCCGTGGCACCCATGAAAGGATTGTGCATCACCCTGGTTGAGAATCACAGGTTCACCTGATGATCCAGGCATGCATTTATCCAGGGTACAAACCTGTCTGCTCACACCTGATGCCCTTGTAACACCGAGCCCTGGGGGCCCTGGAAGTGAGAGAGGAGCATGTACATCTCCCCAGACCTCCCCACTTGGCTTCCCATGCCCTGGCCAGCATAATCCAGACCAAAAACCCCTCTGAGCCCTGCCACATGTAAAGCAATTGCACATTTGGCCTCAACCAGGAAGAAGTCACCACAATGAGGTGGTTTTACAGCTTGGAGGTGCGGGCTGCACTGCTTGGGCCCCAGAGTGGGTGTGAGCAGCGTGAAGAATCTGACCAAGAGATGAGGAAAAAAGTGCCAGGAAACTTTTTTTAAGGAAGTGCCCTGAGGTCTTGAGTAATGCAGTGGTATGTGCGAGGTGGGGCTGCAGGCAGGTGGAAGGGGGGAAATTGCATAATCGGGGAAAGGGCTGGGACCTTGGACACACGATAAAAGCCGGAGCCCGCCATGCAGTCTGCATCTCCGCTGGAGCCCTCCGACCAGACTGCATCTCAGCTAGAGGACCTCTCTTTTGCCAAGATGACCAAGGTAAGTCCTGGCTGTCTGGGCTTCCTCTGTTTCTTGTGAATGCTTTGCCATGAGTGTGCAGCACCAGGCTGGGGTCTTCCCTGCCCATTTCTTCCCCAGGCTGTCTGTCAGCAGGGTGATGCAGGGAGGATATTTGTTGCTGAGCTAGTTTCAGACATAGCATTGCTGATTTTTGCACCCCCTGAGAAGGGAGAAGCCCTGCTGTAATGCATGCTGCTGCTCTGACAGCTGCCTAGGCCTGATTGCAGCTTGAGTTCCTTGGTTGAGGTTTGAGAAGCCCATTGGTATTCAGGAACCACCGCTTTTAGCTGCCCGACTTGCGACCCCTTCCAGGGACCTCGTTTCCAAACAGTGGGTGCTCAGTGCTTTGCCAGGCTCAGGCTCTGTCCCAGCATCTGGAAACAGAGACTTGCAGTGCCGCACATCTGTGGGCCCCAGAGAGGAACTGATGCATCTCTCTGCAGAGAGCCGCTCTCCTCATTCAGAGCAAGAGACCCTTCATGAGTACAGACCGCAGAAGTTTGCCCTGCCCTGTGAGTCCTCTCTGCAGAGCAATGTGGTGGTTGCTGCTCATAGCTAATCTGGCTCAATTGTTTCCTTGCTATTTGCCAGAAATGCCCTGAAGCTCAGACCGAGCTGGAACAATCCATTGAGAAGATCATTGACGTTTTCCATGTGTATTCAGTACGCGTGGGACACTTTGACACCCTGACCAAGATGGAGCTGAAACTACTGATTCAAAAGCAGCTTCCAAACTACTTGAAGGTGCGTGAAATCCATTTGGGGTCAGCTGTTTGCTGCCTGGCAGGGAGGAGATCTTCAGCAATATCAATCTGTGTAGCCCCCTCCCAAGGAAACAGAGCTATTCTGTCCCCTTCACTTTGCCCCTGCACTTGCGTCCTCTCCCCACCCCAAATCCCTCAGAGTTGCCTCTCAGGCTGGTTGCAGAGAACTCCTATGAGATCCAGGGGACGTGCAATCCAAATAGGAACCCCCAGGGCAGGATACAGGGGGCATGGGGGAGATTGCTTTTCCTTTTTTTTTAAAAGCACCCATCTCACCAGATGAAAAGTGATTTTTCTGTGCAGGGATCTGATCGAGGTCCTAATCCAGAACCCAGCTCTGGAGGAGATGATGCCCAGAAAGGTCTAGTGCAGAAAGAAAGCACAGCAGCAAATGCTGGGTGTGAGCCAGTGCTAGAACAGCATCTTAATTGTGTCCAGGGCTGCATTTCCTTCTCCTGC
This sequence comes from Crocodylus porosus, assembly GCF_001723895.1. Taxonomy (NCBI): domain Eukaryota; kingdom Metazoa; phylum Chordata; order Crocodylia; family Crocodylidae; genus Crocodylus; species Crocodylus porosus. The sequence goes on from NW_017728904.1 coordinate 244,376, forward strand.
ATCCCTATCTAGTGAGGTCCAGACTCCTCCCTTGCACCCTGACCTACAGCCCTGATGTTCCCATCTGCAGTGAGGGGTGAAGCCAGGAGACACATGGCCATAAGTGCCTAGTGTCTAAGGATGCTCCATGTGCCTGAAGAAGGGTGTTTGTACCGGAATACTTGCAAAGAACAATTTTTCAACTATTTGGTTGGTCTAATAAAAGCTATTTCATTTAATAAAAGATAGTCTTAGTTGGTCTAATAAAAGATATCACTTGTTTGCCTAGTGTCTAAGGAAGATTTTAACCTGTAGATCTCCAAGGGGTTGGGTCCTATCTGGCTGTCTACAGTGGCCTGTCCCCTTCCTGGGCTGTCCGAGGTTGGGGTGGGAAGACTGTCAGTCTGACCCCATCCTCATTGCTTCTTGGAGTGCAAGAAGCCCACCCACTCGTCCTGCTGCCCCTTCCCCTCTCCTCCTCCTGCAGAACCAGACCAGTCCCGGCCAGATTGATGCACTGTTCAAGGATCTGGACAAGAACAAGGATCAGCAGCTGAGCTTCGGGGAGTTCATGGTCCTGATCACCAGGGTGACCATCGCGACCCATGAGCACCTGCACCACTGTGGAGAAGGAGAGGGCCAGCATCAGCATCAGGATGAGCATCATCATCACTAAAGCAGAGGGGATCATGAGCCGGGGCCCGAACCCATGGGGCATCTCCCTTTGCAGGCTCTGATGTTCAATTTGGCCTCTAAATAATAAAGATTTGCTTCAAATACCCCATGCATGCCAGTCTCCATTTGTGCTTGCCCAGACACTGGGCCAGCCGGCCCCCTGAAACGTCATGCAGAACAGGAGCCTGGGACTCATGGAGCTTGGCCTGACAGCCCTGAGGAGCGTGAAGGGCCCCAAGCATAAGCCAATTCCAGCAGCTGCAGCCATCTCAGGGAAATTTCTTTGACCTGCGAGGCCTGGCAGAAGCCTGGGGCCCTCTCTGTCTGTCTCTGATGCCCCTTGCTGCCTCTCCGTGTTGCCACATCACTAAGATGCTGTAAGCCCCTTGCCCCTCTGCCTCCCCTCCTCCCCAGCCATGGTCCATGCCACCCCAGGGGGCTGCAAGGCCATGCTCCATGGTCCACACCCGGTGTGTGGCATTACCTGAGCCCCTCTCCCATTCAGGTGTCATGATGAGGGGGCGGGAGGGTCCCTGGAGGAGTTGAGGATGGTGAACGGGCTGGTGATGCAAAGAGCTCTGTGCAGGGCTGCAGGTCCATCTGGCTCGGGGGCCGTGCACACAGAGGTCCCGGCAGGTTTAGCGCTCACTATCGATGGGGACTGTGTGGCTCACGGCATGGCTGTTTCAGTTCACGTCCAGGCAAGGAGGCAGAGGAGCAAGGACAGGGGCAAGGGGCAAGGGAGAGTGAACATCCAGGCAGGGAGTCCTGGAGCCCCTGACACAGCCCAGCCACGGGGGAAGTCAAAGCAGGTTCAGTGGCTCCAAGGGTCCGATCCTGAAGTCAGGACCAGGACTGCGATGGGGCAGGGGCTGAACACAGGCTGGAGACAGGGCCCATGTCAGTGAGACAGCAACGGGAGCCCACAGGAGGGTGCACAGATGACTGCAGCCTCCTGCCCCTGCCTGGTTCCTCCGGATCTTTCTCTCCCGCCATCGGGACAGGAAGGGAGATGGCTCTGAATCAAGGTGAAGGTCTGACAGGGCTCCCAGCTCTGCCCGGGCCTCCCTGGGGCAGGACCTCTCTTTGCAAGGACATTTCCCTCCTCACCCTGTGCCTTCAGGCTGGGATCTCCCTGGAGCTGGGCCTGTCTCCTCTGCCCGTGCTTCACCCTGCATGGCGGGGCTGTGCGCTCAGCTGCCAGTGCAAACAAACTAGCCCACTGCAACAAGTTTGAGGACGGGGTTTAGTCTGCCTCCTATCTGGGGGTCCACACATATCCCACTGCCGAAGACAAGGAAACAAGCTCCCTGGAAGTAAGCCCCAGGGTTTAGCTTTCAGTTCTTACTCAGCAGGGATGGATCCACTAGCACCCCTTTCATTCTCGCTCCACCCAAAGTTTAGTCAGGCAGCACTGAGTGTAATCGTTTTAAGTCGTTTAAGTGAACAACCACAACTAGAGGAAGAGAACAGACCTTTAATAATACCACAGCACATGTTCCTGCATCTCCCCCCACACCATGTTCAAATTCCTCTTGTTATAAGACATCTTCTTGTAAGGGACTGTCTCCAAAGTCTAACCCTTATCACTACATCTTCCCCTTTTCTATAAATAACCACCACTATATAAGAACAAAAAAACTCCACAACAACAACACAACAGCAATGCAAAACAAAACAACCCCAACCACAGAAAATCCATAACCCGAAGGGGAGAGGTTACCAGTAGGGCTGCGCGAAATTTCCCTTCCAGTCCCCGTGCTCTGGGGGAGGGATGGAAAAACTGTATAAAAGGCAGCATTGTTTAAACTGGTTTGCTTTCTGCCTCGGGGTCTGACAGTTACTGAGCTGTGTCTTCTAGCAGCACAGGAGTGTTAGGCAACGAAGGCTACTACTAGCATTGATTTGAATGATTTCCTACTTTCCTAGCCTAGCAAGAGGGATTCCAGAATACCTTTTTCTTTCTTCTAGATCCTTTTGTTTTATTATTATATTCATTGATTTATTCTTTTCAATTTTATAATTATATTGTATAGGATATTACACTATAGAATTTAATTTATATAGGAAGGGAGATGCATTTATATTTTATTTCTATACATTTATACCTTGCAACATAGAAGACCACACACCTCAGAGAATTTATATAGGAATGTGGATACTTTTACGTATTTGTATAAAAGCAAGACACTATAAAACACACCATGAAGCATGGTGGAAGGGCAGCTGGCGAGCCTTCAGGGAGGGGCAGAAGAGAAGGTAGAGGGAGAGGTGTAAGTTCCTCCCCCAGACCGAGACACAGACCGTTTCCTACCATTAGCAGGGATGAGGCTTCCAGAAGCAGCAAGGAGAGGGGAGCAGGGCCAGTGCCACTGCCTGTGCCTGAGACTGCATCCCCTCCAAGAGCACCAGTCATAACCTATCCCCCCCCCCGCCATGACAACAAGGAACAGCACCAGCACCAGCATGACAGTCTCCTGCGGAGCCTTCCAGTGCCAGAGGAAGAGCTGGCACTGGATCTGGATCTCAGTGCCTTAGCAAGGGAAATTCTGGGGAAGGAGAGGGAGTTTGTGCTCCAAACCTCTCAAGTTTCCCCTAGAGACAGGTCTCCTTCCCGTGAACACTTCAGAGGAGGCTTAGGTAAAGGTTGTGGAGGCAAGTGGCTCAGCTGAGTCCACCCCTCCTGTTGCTGTGCCTCTGCCTGCTGAGGAGGGGAAAATTTCAGCATCCACACAGGTACCCACACCTCAGAAGTGAGTGAGTAGTGTGGTCTGGGATCATTTTGAGCTGGCAGATTATCCCACATACTCTATCTGCCTGCACTGCCGAACCAAAATCAGCTGGGGCAAAGGAATAAAACACAGGGATGCTGATGCATCTCTGCAGGCACCAACGCCTTGCCCTTGCTCCCTCCTCAGCCTGACACCAGCGGGAGCATGCCCAAAGGGAAGTCCCCCTCTCACTCCAAAGCCCCCTTCCCCCCAAAGCAGAGGCAGGCCACCCTGGAACGGTGGGGGAAAGGTGGACAGGAAGCGGGGGGCGTTGCATTGGTGAGTGAAACCACCCAGAGCACTGGGGAGATGCTTTCTCTCAATGGCCAGGCCTTCTCCCTAGTTGAGCAGCCGGGGTTCAGGCAGCTCATGGTACTCATGGCCCCTTCCTACCAAGTGCCTGCACACGCCACCCTCCCTGTATGAGGCATGCAGGGAGTACTTGAGCAGGGAGCTGTGCAAGGCAGGTCCGCAGGTGGCCTTACACTCACCTCGGACATCAGGAGCAGCCAGGGTGGAGATCACATCTACTTTTCCCTCACAGGGCACTGGTATGACCAGTCAGGCCATTGGTGGGCTCTCCTTCAAGCTGAGGTGATGGATGAGTCCCACACGGCAACTGAGATTATGGGGGCCTTGACCCGCTCAGTGCAGGGGTGGCTCGCTGGGCAGGGTGAGCTCACCCATAGGTTCATGGTCACTGACAATGGGGTCAATATGGTTAAGGAGGTTCGTGATGTCAACTTTGATGGCATCTGTTGTGTGGCACACAAGTTTCACCTCATTGTCAGGCGTGCCTTGGAGGGGGACATGGTGCTGGTGACGGCGCCAGCACCACCAGCAAGTTCATTTCCAAATGTAGGAAGGTGGCGGGCTACTTCCACTGGAGCATCAAGTGGGGCAAGATGCTGTGGGACAAACAAGCAGAGCTGAGCATCCCGCAGCACAAAATCATGCAGGACCTGGAGACTTGGTGGAACTCCACATACTTGACGCTCAAGAGGCTGGTGGAGCAACAGAAGGCCATCCATAAGATGGCCTTGCTTGGAGAGATTGGGATCAGCGGCCCCCTTAACAAAGCTGAGTGGGATACCATCTCCCAGATCTTGGTGGTCCTCAAGCCATTCCTCCAGGCCACCAAGACCCTCCGCACTGGTGATGCCCTCCCTAGCCAGGTGACCCCCATAGTGAGGGAACTTCAGAGCAAATGGAGAACCTCCAGGGGATCAGTGTTCCTGGATGGGGTAAGCCACTTGCACCAGACGTGCAGACACTGGTGAGGTGGCTGAAGAATGGCATCAGGAAACAGCTTGATCCCTTGCGGTTCAGTGTGGTCCATGTGCTGGCCGCCATGTGTGACCCAACGGTGAAGGGCAGTGTGTGCAGCAGCCAAAGCCTGAATCAGTGGACGGAGGTGCTGGGAAGAGAGTCAGAGAGGCAGAATGGTGGAGGTGGGGACATGTGGAAGAGAGGGATCTACTGTCCCATGCTACCACACCATCCACCAGCCAGCCTCCTCTTCCACCATAGGTGCTGCCGATGTGGGCCAAGGACATGGCTTCAATGATGGGCTCCAGAGGCACCAGAACCCACCACCGGCAGGTAGCACTCAGGCCTTGGTGGCTGCCTATCTTGCTGAGGACATGGAGCCACTCCTGTGCAATCCCTTGGCCTACTGGGTAAGTCACAGCCAGATGTGGCCGGATTTGGCCATGGTTGTCCACGAACACCTGTCCTGTCCACTGACCAGTGCTCCGAGTGAGAGGGTGTTTAGCATTGCTGGGGATGTAGTGACACCGCATCGCACCTGCTTGGATCCTGTTTTGGTGGAGCAGGTGTTCCTCAAGATGAACCTGCTGCTGCTGGGGTTCCCCACGCTCCACCTGCAGACAGATTGAGTGCCACTCTCCTCACTCTGTCTGCACCTATTTCCTGTTTCATCTTTTAAAAGGCATTAATGCCTCGCTCTCAGAGCTGGATGGGGCACTCACTGCATTGCCAGCCAGCAGGGGAAGAACATATTCCTGCTGAGCTTCCATGTCAGGAAAAAACTCAGAGGTATGGGCTGGGGCTATGGGGAAGGAGGAGACCCCAGGTCCTGGGCATGACCACTAAAACTGCACTCTGCCAGGGTCAGGGAGGCCTGACAGGACTGCTGGCAGTGCAGCAGCCCCAGGAAATGCCAGGACTGAGTATCCCCCCAGTGAAAGGCGGGTAGGAAGCACCATAATCTCCAGCCACCATACACATGCACACAGTCTTGGCTGGGAAAGCCCAGACCTGTTACATCTTTGACAGGCCTGAGGCTTGCTGGTTGCAGTGGGGTTGTGAGGCTCCAGGTTAGCTCAGTTAGCTGCCTGAGATGCCAGCTTTTGGGTTGAAAAATCCTTTGTCAAGCTGAGGAGGCACCTGCAGTTGGTGTGTCTCAACCTGACAAGTGTAGGTGCTTCCTTAGCCTGACAAAGGGTTTTTCAACCTGAAAGCTTGCTAAGATATATTTCTATAATTAACTATTCAGTTGGTCTGCTAAAAGATACCAGATTAGATTGACCCAAAAGACCTTGTCTTCCAGTACCATATCCTTAGACCAACACCCCTAGCACCTGACCGGAAGAAAGCAGGGTCCTGGGTACATCTAAGCCCCAGGGCTGGGGCTGGCAAGGAGGGTTCTCTGGCAGCTGCTGGGGAAGAAGCTCCTGCAAGAAAGGAAAGAAAGGCACTAGTCTGTGACAGTTTGGCTGCCTGAGATGCTGCTGTTGCTACTG
>NW_017728904.1:288369-298224 GCF_001723895.1 Crocodylus porosus
TGGAAGAAAACACACGCTTACCTTTGGGGGACAGGTGAAGCCCATCCCAGCTGAGCATGTCCCTCGTTGTAATGTGTGGGTCATTGTCCAGGAAGCCAAAGCCTGCCTCGAGACACCACTGCCGAAGCCGCCAGTTGAAGACCCCTATGTGGTTACTCACTTTGACTCATATAGGATGAGAGTCCAAGATATGCAGTGTGGATCAGTGTGGGTCGGTGTCTTGTTTAAGTACAGGACCAAGGTTTCAAGGTAAACCCCCAGAGGACTAGATTACAAGGCAATGTGACTTAGGGCCACAAACTACCACATTTTCTCATGCACAGTACAACCTGCAATATAATAAGCACCTTGCTTTTCAAAGGCAGAAGGATGAGCAAAACATTTTTCCAGAGTTATGGCCGCATGGAGCAGTGACAGAGTCTAATCTTCAGGCAACTGGCCCTCCCTTTCCTGCTTAACTAAAGCTGAAACCTAGATGCTGCTGAAGATTTGTCTCCATGGGTGGAGCTGTGATTCTGAAAAGAGCTAAGGAGTCTGCAAGGCAGTGACACAGGTGAGAGACCAGCTAGCAGACAGCAAAATTGCTCTAAGAAAACTTAGCTTGACTAGTGGACCATCAAGGCCATTAGAAAGTACAGGCAATTGTTAACACCTCTGGAATGAAGAGCAATGGGCCGTTAAGTCAATGGACTCCCCCAGCTACTTGAATACTAAGGCAACAGCTACTGCATTGTGGAGCAGGGATCAAAGCAGGGAGCTTATATCACAGGCAGAAAAGCAGGGTCTTTGCTTAATTTGGGGGTGGGGAAGGGGGCTTATTTTTGGGTGTGCATGGTATGTGAGAAAATCCAGTATTTCTACCAGGGACAGTGGTACACTCGATGAACACTTGTGTTCTGGAGTTGCTAGGGCCAGCATTCACAACTGTAGCATTGTACAGGGATGACCTTGCTTTGAGCAGGGGTTGGACTAGATGTGACCTCCTGAGGTCCCTTCCAGCCCAGCTATTCTATGATGTAGACTAGGGATTTTCACCCAGTAATTTAGGGCTCCAGTTGCTCTCTTGTTTTTAAATAATTCTATTTTCTTATTGTGAACCACCCTGAGCCTCTGTTGGGTAGGGTTGCATGTACATCACATGCAAGAATGAATGAATTAATGAATGTATCACAGAGCCTGGCCAGGTCTCATCAGCATTCAAACTGAGCAAAAAATAAAGAAAAGCCCTGAGAGTATCTCTGTGATTTTGACTTTTTTACTCACAACACAGCATAGCAAGCAGGCATTCAGTAAGGCTGTGTGATCCTGCTGGGAACAGAGCACATCCTAGGCAACGCTGGGATATGATTTCAATGCTGGGTGTGTGCTGGGGGCCAGGCATCTTCTCAGATGACACCGCAGGTTAGGGTGCTGAGCCCCTGAAAATCCCACCTGGAGTGCTATGGTTTCTTGAGTCGGGGTAGAGTTTGATTTATATCTAAATATCATGCACGTGCCCATGTCTGGAAGCATGTCTGTTCCATGCTCCTGCTAGGTATTGTACAAAGGAAACACAAGGAGAACGCAGGTCTCGTGCACTTCAAGTTTTATTGTCTCCCATTAGCCACAGGAGATGAAAGCAGCAGTGGATGCATCAAAGAATCAGAGAAAGAAGCACAGGCCCTGTTCCCCTCCCCAGACTGACTGCTCCAGGGATGGGACTGGCCACAAACAGCCCCAACAAGGGCCGACAAGGGCTGGCAAAGCTTTGCGGATTCCAGCGAGAAGCAGCAGGGAGTTGGCTGGGCTCTGCTCTGAAGGATTTCCTCGGTCGGTCTCTTTAGGGCCTAGTTACTTCAGCTTTTGGGACAGCACTTGGGAGATTTGCTTGCACTGTTGGGAACCCTGGGAATGTCTCCTGATGATGACTTGGGAAGATCTTCCGCCGTGGCAGCCCCCACCACCGTGGCAGCCTCCACCACTACTGCCACCACCGTGGCAGCCTCCACCACCGTGGCAGCCTCCACCGCTACTGCCACCACCGTGGCAGCCTCCACCACTGTGACAGCCTCCACCACCATGGCAGCCTCCACCGCTACTGCCACCACCATGGCAGCTTCCACCACTACTGCCACCACTGTGGCAGTCTCCACCACCATGGCAGCCTCCACTGCTACTGCGTCTGCTGTGGCAGCCTCCACCGCCGTGGCAGCCGGAGCCCTGTTGGTTTTGCTGGCTCATCTCTCAGTGGCTGGGGACTCCTGGAAGAAAGAAGGAAACTCTCAGTGGCTTCTGACGCAAGGGCAACCTCTCTGCAATTCCCATGTTCTTCCTGCTGCCACCGTTAATGTCTCATGAGCTGTTTGCCACCGAACCTGCACGACATACTCTGCAAGGTGGTTCTGAGTGCCTCTTGCCCTGCTGGTCCCACTCTTTGCATTGGAGAGGATTTCTGCACTTGCTTGCCATGGTGGCAGGAGCAGCTCAGTCTAGGTATGATTCCTGTTCTCTTGCATCAAAAACTTTGTGACTGATTTTGGGAGACCCCCACGGAAGACAAGCCAGGCTAAAGCACAGCCATGTTCTAGCATCTCCCAGCTCCATGAGACTTCAGGTTGTGGGTTTAACATGTGGGAGAAAAGACCTGGGGAAGCAGTCACACCTATCTGTGGATCAGCAGTACCCCCAACCACCCTTTAGTATAGTTTTCTACAATCCCAGGAAACTAAGCACTGAGCTCCACACATCCCTATTGCAGGGAATATTTCAATTCCAGCAGTGCCCCTGCCCATGGCAATGCACAGGACACAAGCGTGTGCTAGCAAGTGCTATCCCATCAGGAGCTAAGCTTGTCCCATCAAGTGCTTTCCGATCAGGAGCTAAGCTGCTTATTTCAGCAGGCTTCATCCTGCCCTAGCTGATGCCCCCTGAAGAAGTGCCCATTCATTCCCTGGTAGAGGGTGAAGTCCTCTGAGCAATGAGAGCCAGCAGAGTCAGGCTTACCTGAATGAGGAGGAGAGCTTGTTGAGGAAGTGATGAGGCTTGAATGAGGATCCGTGGGGCAGGACCCCTTTTATACAGACCCTGAGCCTGTTCCTCAGATATGAGACAGCCCTCCGGCACAGAGACCTAATAATTTACCTGCATCCCTTGACCACCCACTCCTTCCAGCGCCTCCGTGATTCATGTTTGCTTATGATAGACATCTTCTCTGCGTATCTGGTGCCTTTCTTGAGCTGCACAGAGATGTAATTGTTGGCTTCACCTCCCCTCAGTGGAGATGGGAACAATGTGGGTGGCTTGGATGTTTGCTGTGCTGCTGTGAGGCCAGGGATGGTGTGGGATACATGGGATTGCAGAACAGTAGGCCTTTTGCAGCAACTGTCCCAAGGTTTGCTGTTGCCAAATGATGCTGGGGTGCCCCAGTGGGTTGGGTACCCTGCTCCAAGGATGCTGATGCCACCACCTCTTCCAGTACTTCACCACTCTCCTACTGAGAAAGTTTTTCCTAATATGTAATCTAAACTTCCCTTGCTACAACTTGAGACTGTTGCTCCTTGTTCTGTCATCTGCCACCACTGAGAACAGTCCAGCTCCATCCTCTTCGCAACTCCCATGCAGTGAGTTGAAGGCTGCTATTCAATCCTGCCTCAGTCCTCTCTTCTGCACACTAAATCAGCCCAGTTCCCTCAGCCTTGCCTCATATGAAAAGTTAGACTGTTGTTTCATAGCTGTGGTTGAAGTCTTAGCATGAAAGCCTATCTAAAACCTCTGAGTCTTTGAAAAAAGATACAAAGATACAAACATTTTCAAAGTTGTTACTGAGAAAAGCTCATGGTTCATTCAACTGCTGAAGAGAAGGAACCAAAAAAAAAAAGTTGATAAAACATTTTCCTGCATGGTTGTTGACGAGATTTAGCTATTCATTTTGATCTGCAAATTCAGAGAGTCAAAAGAGGGACAAGTTTACAATGAAGGAGTTATCTAACAAGCTGTAGACAAAATCTTTTCCAAACTTGTGGAATGGTCCAGGGGCAGAGCTCTTATTTCCTTGCGTGAGATATTTTGGAAACATTTTTTCCTGAATGAGCAGAGCTATGTCAGGGATTTTACTTAATGCTACTTTATATTAAAAAACACAAAGCAAGACTTGAATTCTTTCTAAACATCATTTGAAGTAGGAGCAAGATGAGCTCAGGCAGACAGAGCAGCCTGGACAAATCTTTGGAAAGCATTTTGTCTTTGACCCCAGAGCCTTTAGGACCCCTGTTTCTAAAATGGCATATTGCAGGATTTCACTTCTATGGAAAACATCAAGGTTTTGTTCTTTTGGCCTTATTCAGAATGCACACTATCCAAAAACTCAAGTGCCTGTGGAATGAAAACCCAATTTCCCAACCTGCTCCATTTGCAAGCAGTGTGGGGATAGGGACCACAGTCTTTTCCACACATCTGTACAGCACTAGAACACTATTTAGATGCATAATTTTTAGCCAGGGTGCTACAGCACTTGGGATGCCCTGAGATGGTTTCAGGGGTGCTGGTGAATGTCATGCAAGGTTAGGTTTGCAAACATGATTCACAAGGTAAACACAGAGATTTCAAATAAGAATCCACAGTGTTAAAAGCATTCTGACTAGCTGTGTGTGTTCTGGGTTTTTGGACAACAAAAAATTACTCTACTTTTTTTGTAGTAGAAAATCAAGTGAAAATCCAGTGTATGGGTGATCCAGGGACTATGGAAGCTAGATCCAGACCAAGAGGTACCTCCTGCTTCATCCTGTGACCAACCACCTAGTAGTTAATGCAACAGGCCATTAACAGGCAGAAGCACGTTTGTCCCATGACTTGATAACATCTCATCACCAGCCCAGGTAGGATCTCAGTAGGACAGAGGTTTGGGTACTGAGATAATTGAGTGGTGTGTCACCCAAACCTTTCATTATAGCTCAGTAAGCCCTGAACAATTTCCTTTGGAAGGCTCTTATTGTGACAGCTAACTGATGACATTCCCTATGGCTTGAATATCAAGGCTTATCAGAGTAACAGGAGGAGGAGACCTGATTAATCAGTGGATCAGCTCACTGCATGCACAAACACTTCTCTACCTGGCTGTGTACAAAAGCAGGTTTCTCAGGTGGGGTTAGAAGGCAGATAAGCGCTCAGTTTTTCTGGCCGTAGAAGTCAGGACAGTGAGATGTGATTGGAAACCTTTGTTTTTGAGTCATTTTCATTCTGCAGCTTTCAGGGGGGAAAATCTGAAAGAATTTGACACTGTTCAGGGATCTGTTTTGTAGCTGTGTTGGTCTGAGACAAAGAGAAATACAAAACTCTAAAGCTCTTGGTTCAGAGGTGATATCTTTTATTAAACCAACTAGAAAATAAAAACAACATTAAGAAAGATAATTTTTTTTGCTGTCTTCTAGTTGGTCTAATAAAAGGTATCACCTCTGAACCAAGAGCTTTAGAGTTTTGTATTACACTTTATTCAAGTATTTATTTGGTTTATATTCTCCCCCAATCTTCTCTCTCTATAAATGCACTGGATCTGGTGTTTCCCTTTGCTGACCCCTGATGTGAGACTGAGTGGATTTAAACATTGGACGAATTCAACCCATGTGCACAGAGCGATGATATCTGCCAGCAGTAGCCTCCCTTTAGCCCCCAGAAGCAGCAGCAAGGGAGCATTGCAGACAGTTTGCCAGCCTGCTCAACCTCCTGGACTAGTACAAAGCTGGAATAACTGTGCTGAGCAAGAAAACTAGGAGTAAAGGTCACAGTCTAGACACTCTAGTTGTGAAGTAGTTTTTCCTAATGCTGAGCTCTTCCAAGAGTTTGTGACCATTACTTCTAGTTTTCCTCAAGGGTGCCTAGTTGTTCACTGAGCCCTAGAAGTACGCTTCTGATGTAGCAGTAAGCTGCAACCAAGACCCCTCGCAGCCTTCTTCTTTTTCAGGCTGAAGAGTCCCAGGTCCCCCAGCCTTTCCTCATATGGCTTGCCTCTGATCATATGGGTAGCCCTTCTCTGGACTCTCTCAAGCTTTACCAAATCCTTGTTAAGGTGCGAAGCCCAAAACTGGACGCAGTACTCCAGCTGCGGTCTCACTAGTGCTGAGTAGAGCCGAGTAGAGCAGGAGGATCACTTCAATTGATGCATGCCAGCGTACTGTTGGCCCTGCTGGCTACAGCATTGCACTTCCGGCTCATGTTCATATTGTGGTCATTTATTACCCCCAGGTCTTGGTGACCAGTGATGGGGGATCTTCAGTTCTGCTGCCTGATGAGAGGCAGCAGTTGCACAAGCACCCATGTCATGAGTTTTGTCTGTCAGCACCTAGGGGTTCAGGGCCCCAGAACCTCCCTGTACCAATCTCCTCAACAGCTGGCAGGCTTCGTGTCCGCAGCAAGGGCTACCATCCCTGCAGCTGTCACCCTGCTGTGCCTTAACACACACAGTGTCACCCATGTCACAAGTTTTGCTTGGCTGCAGCTTGAGGTGCATTTTCCCCAAACCCCTGCACCTATCTCCTTGAAATGTGGCAGGCTTTGTGGCCTCAGCAGGGGCCACCACTCCTGCAGTTTTCAGCCTGTTGTGCCTTCACACATACACATGACGTGAGTTTTACTCTCAAGATTTTGGGGTACATTTTCTCTGATCCCCCTGCACCTGTCTTCTTGAAACTTGGCATGCTTCATGCCCTCAGAAGGGGCTACCATTCCTGAAACTTTTATCCAAATCAGGCCAGGCAGGACAAAGTTATAGCCTGCTTTTACCTTCCCCATTATATCCTATGGGCAAAACGTTGAAAGGGGGTCGAAACGGGAAAACGTTTCGACAGAACAGAACAGCGGTTTTGACTCGAAGCAAAAGTCAAAATGAAACACTGTTCCGTCAAAACGTCAAAATGCCGGTCGAAACGGAACTCTTCTGTTTCGCGCAGCCCTACTGGCTAGACGAAGCTTTGGCTGGGTGAGGTAGCTGGGGCTGGTCCTGTTTTGACCTCCTGAGGTCCCTTCCAACCCTCATTTTCTATGATGTTACCCCATTCTGGCTGTGGTCTGGGAGGGGAGCAGACTGCTGCTTCTCAGCCCTAGGTGGGCAGGGGCTAGCCTCGCACCCCCCTCTAGGAAAGAGAAGGCTTTAGGAAGTCCAGGCTAAAGCTTTGCCTGGGGAAGCTGCAGGACAGGACAAAGGGTCTGTCTGCCTGGCTGGCCTGCAGCAGCGGAGCTCAGACGTGAGTCTCTCCCCATAATTGCCCCTGCAGGGCTTATGGTTTCCCATGCAACTGAAGTCCCTCCAGGCCCTCGGCAAGTCCCCAGCATTCAGGAAGAAGCAAAAGAGTGGCTTAGAAAGATAGGGTGAAAGAAGAAGCCAGTGGAGAACAAGCTTGAGCTGCTTCCCAGCTTCTTAGGGGCTCACATTTTGAAGTGCTAGGCTCTTAATGGGGGGTGTATTAGGAATTACACAGTGAGCATCTCTGCTTTGAAAACTCTGGGGCGGGAGTAATGACAGCACCTCCCTTGCCTGTTTCGGGGGCTGCAAAGCCTGATCCAGAAAAACACAGGGCGGAGACCTGGGTGCGGACACATGGGCCACTTATTCCATAGCAAATGAAATAGTATACTGTAATTTACTCACGTAGCGATGTCCCAATATCTTGTGTCCAGATCCCACTCCCTGATCAATGCAAGCAGCTTCTCCTGTCACCTACTGTCAGGCCCTGTAATAGCGTCTTCTGTAAGCATCCAGTTTGGGATGGCAATATCTACTTCTTGCTGCAGAATAAATTTGCCATGGGGCAAAATCCAGGCCACATGACTGCCTGGTAGGTGTCTGCACCTAGATTGTACAGCTCTTAGTAACAAAGGAAAAGACACCTTGGGTATGCATCAGATCAGAGGAGATTTGCAGTCAAATAAAAATCCACACTGATTTTATTAGGGGATTAGGAAGCTGCTTTTTCCACTTGCTGCTTTACTTCTCCAGGATCGTGCCAAAAGGGAATTTTCTGTCCTCAGCATTATATTATATTACCAGGGTCTGTTGGATGCCAGCTCCAACAGGCTAAGCAGGGTAGACCTGGTCTGATAATCGACTGGGAGATCACTGGGGACTGCTCTGGTGGTTATGATGATTCAGTAGCTGGCATTTCCCCCCAGGGAGTCAATGACTCACCAAAGCATCTCAGGGTTGTCAGAGTTGCTGTTTAAGTTTGGTAAGATATAACACTAAAGTCTACCACCATCAGGCTCTTTTTATTTAAAGTTGCATGGTATAATCCTGCAATTTAGGTTTATTTTACATCTAGGATTCTGGCTAATCTAACCAATAGCCATCTGGGCTGCCTAATTCCTTCAAGCAGGCTGCCTTGGATGAGATAGAGGATTCTTTAGTGCTGAACAAGCATTTTGGTAAGCACAATCCTCCCTGTGCATAGCTGAATATCAGCTGAAGTTGCTGATGATACAGATCTTGCTGCAGAGCTGTGGAGTGTAGATCAGAGCATTTCTTCTTTGGGTGCTCCCACTCATACTTTCACACTGAAAGTCCACTTGCTTTGCCCTGTCTGTGGTGGTCCTTTCCAAATCCCTCTTTCCAGTATGTTTTTGAAGAGCTTCAGAGGAAAAGCAGACTGTGCCAGCCAGATCCTTTGCGGGTGTAGGAGGGCAACAGCAGAAGTCAATAGGGCAATATTGCCCAAACCCCTTTCTGTGTCTGCAGTATCCCAGCAGCTCCAAAGTCTGTTCCAGTTAGATTGTCTGATAATCTCCTGGGGGGTTTTGGTGTGCCATAGCTTCTCCTCCTCTCAGAGCAGACATCTGTTTAGATCCTGAGTGTTTAGGTCCCACTGCACTGAAGTGAGTGTGAATCCTATCACTGACGCCAGTAAGATGTGAATCTGGCCATGAGGCAAAAAACCAGGGGTGGCCAAATTTGCTAACCCTTCTAGCTGCAAACCCAAGTCTTGACACAGCTGAGTGCTGCAGGACATAGGATATCTGGGATGCATATACCCCACCCTCACTCTGCACTCAGTGCCCCACTACTTCTCTGTTCTCTGGGGTTGCATTTAAATTATTTGGGAGCTGTATCCTGTAGCAGGATGATTCTGGTAGTGAACTGAAAAGGTCTGGAGGACAAGGGAACCATGAGAAGCCTTTTTTACTAGGACTGAGATACACGTTCCTGAGTAATGTTTGTCTAATGAATGACACAGACTCTTCATAGCAGCATCTTAATTCTTGGCTTGCGTACAAAGTTTCTAGCCAGGACAGTCAATCTTTCCTGAACAAAAACTGCTTCCTGGGAGATTAGAGAAGGTTGACAAGCAATTTTCGGGGCTGTGTGAAACGGGGTTGTTGCACTGAGTTAACAGGGTGAGGGTTTACATCAGTGTCAAACCACAAACCTGGATGCCTATGTGATTTTGCCTGCTTCCATTATCCTAGAATAGGAGAAAAACAATACAGAGGGAGGGACAGGTAGTGGGAAGAGATGCAATGAGGAACATCAAGACCATGGAAGTCTTATAGATTTCACAGATTTCATAGATTTCGTAGGCATTAGGGCTGGAAGGGACCTCAGAAGGTCATCGAGTCCAGCCCCCTGCCCAAAGGGCAGGAAGGCAGCTGGGGTCATAGGATCCCAGACCTTGGGGGCTCGGACAGTAAAGAAATTCTTCCTTATGTCCAGCCTGAAATGGTCTCGCACTAGTTTATGACCGTTGGACCTCATCATCCCTTGGGGCGCTCTGGTGAACAAATGTTCCCCCAGATCCTGGTGGTCACCCCTGATAAACTTATAGGTGCCCACCATATCACTCCTGAGCCTGTGCTTTTTTGGGCTAAAGAGCCCCATGTCTCTCAGCCTGTCAT
>NW_017728904.1:298324-339229 GCF_001723895.1 Crocodylus porosus
TCGCTCCCTTGAGGAGCAACCACTCTTCTTGAACTCCCCTCTCCCCGGGGTCGTGGTCCCTTAGGGCCTGACTGACAAGCCTCCTGAGCCTGGCAAAGTCGGCTTTCCTGAATTCAAGGACTTCCGTGTTGCTGACTGACTTGCCAGCTTTACGGCAGATGGTGAAGTTATTCAGCTCATGGTTGCTGTCATCCAGCTTCCCATCGATCACTAGGTCGCCAATTGGGGTTGAATAATGTTTATTTAGATTGAATAATGTTTATTTTTTCCACTTTTACAACCAGAGACTAAAACAGAAAAGTAGCAGCCAAAATGATCCCCGCAGAAAATAATTCCTAGTGCATAGCCCAAGAAGTAATAGCAATATATCTCTTAATTCTTGAACAGCGGTGGCATCTTGAAAGCAAGTTACAAGCCTTAACTAATAGGGATCTAGAAGATACAGTCTCTGGTGAAACTTGGGACGAACTTAACACATGCAAAACTCTGTGGTCTCACAGGGCTCTCTTTAAATTTATAACAGTGGTCTTCTATGGGCCGCTCTTGCTCATCTCTTACTTGGCCTTCAGTGTTGGCAGCTTGCTGGTCTGCTTGCACTGCTGTCCGCCTGAGCTGTACTTCCCTACTGGAGGGCAGTAGGCTTGGATTGGAGGGCAGCAGGCTTTCACTGGAGTGCAGTAGCTTTGTACTGGAATGCAGCAGCTTTGTGTTGAACGGACATACTTTTGCTTTGGGGGGCACCTTGGTATGCATGGCTCTGGCTTCACACACACAGGCAGGAGGTGGCTGGAAGATCCAGAATCATGGCATGGCTCACCACACACTGACCTGCACCTGCCGTGGCATCCTCGTGAGAACCCATAAGATCCAGAACCATGGCACGGCTCGCCACACCTGCGCCTTCTGTGGCATCCTCCTGAGGACCCATAAAATCCTCCTGAAGACCCGTGGCACCCGTCAGAACAGGCTAGGCGTTCGTTGGCAAGATACACGTCTGCTGCATAATGGTAGGTTGGTCTCCTCCCAAATTCATGGGATGAGCACTCTCCATTACAACAGTCTGGTCTCCTTCTATAACAGTCACATCCTTCTGAGTACCCGAGCGTTGGCCTCCTGGCACAGCCAGAGTCTTCACTTCCACAGTATCCACTTGAAGACCCGCGCTCTGCCTCAGAGCAGACTGACCGCCGATACCAATAAGGTCGGTAGTTGTGCCCCCCCACACCTCTTACATCAGGGTTACACCCTCCGCAGCAGGAGTCATCAGCGTAGCGTAAGGGGATGCGGTGGTTCTCCAGCCAAGAGCCTGAGGGGTCATACCAGGTTGAGTTCAAGTTGAAGTATGATTCCCTTCCAGAAGAGCAGATCATTTTGAAGTGCTGGAAATCTAAAAGAAAAGGGCAGCAGGGGTAGGTACGTACATTTTCACCTCCACTTTTTGTGCATAGTCTGGTGGTTTTTAACTGGAAAACCTTAAATCTAACAGGAATTTGTGAGGCCATTTCAGGAAGACCAGACTATGTCTAGCCTTCACTCCCTGGCTTTACGTGGGAATGGATTTCTCATGGGAAATCCCATGAGAATGGGATACTTTTCCCCAGCCATATCAATGAGGATCACTGGGGATCTTCATCCAGTGAGCATCCTACCAGTCCCCACTTAAGCAAACTCATTAAAACTCTCTTCTCCATACAAACCACCCTGGTTTCCCTTCTCAGTTCTTGTAATGTAGCCAGTTGTGTATCTCACTAAAGACCTGCACATAATAAACACAGGAATCCATCCACCCAGCCAGAAATTACCCTGTTTGACTTACCTGTTTGAGTAGTGAGGACAGGTGAGCAGCAGTGATGCTGAGTGGTGTGAAGACTGCAGGGGTACGAGGTCTTTTATACGGTTCTGAGCCCTCTCCATGCAAATGATGCACCCACTAGGAATGAAAACTGAATTATTTACTGACTGAATGTCTTCCTGCCTGTCTGCTGTCCCCAGCATGCGACATCCCCTGTTTGACTCATGGGGAGATGCTGAACAGAAGCAATTATATTTTAATTAAAGAATACTACACACCATCAAAGGTGTTAGCTGATTAGTCCTAATATTAGATATGTGAGGTAGATAAGAAAACATTTATTTTTCCACTTCCAGATGGAGCCCTGGAGGTACACTAGTGCCCAGTTGACTCCCCACCAATGACTCATTGGCTGAGACCCATGCCAGTCAGTCCATGTGAGGCGTGCGATGCCATGCAATGCCATGCTGTCATCTCTTTTGATGCCACGTGATAATGATGAAGATGATGATGTTCATTAGTAACCCTAACTCATGTGGATGGCAAGCAGCAGTTGGAAAAGGCAGGCTTCTTGGAGCAAGGACAACTACTGACTCATTTGTAAGGCCGGCAGTTGGAAATGGCTCAGGGGGTATCATATGATGCTGCCATCTAAGTTGGCAGGGACTGAGCTTTGGTGATGAAGAGGGGTCCTTTCTTATCCCCTGTCCCTTTGTCTCTGTATCCCAGTAGGATATGTAGGGGATGCCTACACTGGTGTTTAGGATTGACTTGAGGAGACTTGATGGGCTGGGAGGAGGCTTGATGTTCAGGGGAGTATTGCGCTATGGTGGGGAGGGGACAGGCTGGACTGTCACTGGGGGATTAAGCTCCAGGGTTTTCAGTATAAAAAGAAGTCAGCCAGTGTGGCCCTAAATATCCATGTGGGCCTAGCCTTAAGATACCTGTGGACCAGTATCATTTATCAGGAACTGCTGGAAGAAACAGGTAAATGATAGAAAACTTGGTTTTAGTATCATTGGGTTTCACTGGTCAGGATTTTTCTCTGTGCAGCTTTTCTTGAAGTGTTTTCTATGTTACGGAGTATCTAGAACAATGCTTCTCAACCTTCTCCAGCTGGAGGCACCCCTTGGAAAATGCCAGCTTTTTGTTTTCACTCATTTTTTGACTACAGAAAAATAATACAGCAATTCTTCTTCTGTTGCAAAGAACTTGGAAAGACCAAGAAGGTCATAATGTTTTAAATGCTATGGATTCTGCTTTAAAATCTCTAGGTTTATCTTGTAAATCACGTTTGCACACCTAACAATGTTAACACCCTTGAAAGGATCTCAAGGCACCCTAGGGTGCTGTACACTCTGGCTGAGAATCACCTTGCTTGTGAGGACCTACCACTTCCCCCACTCTCCCCTGCCAATTATTTCTGAATTCATTCTTTAGTTTTCCCTTGTTGCTGCTGTGCTCCTGGAGCTGATTTATAGCTGAAAGTGTCTTGAAACACCGCAGGACTTGTGCAGTAGATTCAGGGTTGCCCTGTCTAGATCACAGCAGTCTATTTGTAGCTCCCCAAAAATACTTTCACCTAAACATTTCTAACCATTTGGAGGGTTTGGTGGCTACAAAAGTGGATTAAAAAAATTTCCTTTAAGTTATTTGGGCCGTGCATGTGTGTATATGGTGTACATTTCTGAAGGATATTTCCTTTGAAATCCTTTGATCTATATTAAATAGTCCCAGCAAAATGCCTCGATCACTGAAGTTCATGGAAAAGGTGCCATTATTTTCAAGGGGCTTTGACTCAGGCCATGTATAGTGCTCAGGTGTGTATTAGGATGGATGGATTGTAAGGAAGTGGGATGTTTCTTTGAGAGCAGGTCAAGAGCAGATGCTCTGACCATTCTTTGTCAACTTTTTCAATCCATAATTACAGAATGGAAACTGTAATTTTCCATTGGAAAGGAATCAATTTGAGAACAAAGAGACAAAAACCAAGAAACCATTTTTGTGTGCAGGCACCTTGTCTTTTAACACAAACCCAGAACATTTGTATGAAAATGGAAATGTTTTGTTAATGTGTTTTTTTATGAAGAACAGAAACAATTTCCTGGTTTGTTTGGTCACATTTTAAAGAAGTGGCTGGGCTATGAAGAGCCCTGGGGAACATGATCAGGCTGTTTGAAATGGGCACATCTCATGCTTTAATGCGGAGTGAAATGCATTCCTTGCATGGTAAAATCCATGGCTCACTCTGACATACGTTCATCACAGAAATGGTAATCAATCATTTATGTAACAAATTACCATTCCAATGAACTGCTACGAACACTAGCTAATAAACATGTGGATTATAACAGACTCATCTCTCATGAATATGGTATTCATAATATGATGCAGTGGAACTCAGGCTACTTGTATGTCATCAGTCATCAGACTTCAGTTGTGAGCAAACGTCTAACAACGCATCATCTCAGCCCAGGCAGGCGCAGTTCTAAGTTTTATCAAGGGCAGCTTTTTAAAAATGCAAAATGTAACTCTTTAAAAAGCCTTAAAAAAATTCTTGTTGAGACATTTGACTATATTACAATGTCTCTGGCTTTTTAAAAATGTCTTCAGCGTTTTCACGATTTGTGTTTTGGTGAGCAAAGGAAACTTCAGGTGAATTTTCCTGGTCCTGCTCTTGAATTCATAGGGAGAAAATAGAACTTAATCTTCTTTCTGAGCTTTTTATTGTATAGAGTTACTTCTGCTTTTACTGCCCCTTTGCAGCAATTTCTTCTTATTAGCCCTTCAATCCCCAGTGGTGTGATGGAGGAAATGGCATTAGACAGAGTGTTTTGTGAACCTGTATTGCCCCAGAGTACTAGGATTGTGGCTTGGGGTATGTTTGCTAGG
Source organism: Crocodylus porosus (assembly GCF_001723895.1). Lineage (NCBI taxonomy): Eukaryota > Metazoa > Chordata > Crocodylia > Crocodylidae > Crocodylus > Crocodylus porosus. Next base: position 303,009 of record NW_017728904.1, read on the forward strand.
GAGCTGAACTTTGGGTGGGGCACAAAACCATGATTCAGGCATCTCATGCCAGTTAATGATCTCCAGGTGGCTTCTTGGGTTTGGTTTTGCTGTAGGGTCTTGGCCAAATTTCAAAGCAGGTAGCTCACACCCTGCCTGCTTCATTTCTCTGCGCAGTTTCCTTTTGGATCCAGTCTAATTCCCTCTGCCTGGCCCTAATTGCTATTGTTAGTATTATGATACTAATGCTTCTCTCTTGTCTAGCAACATAAATGGATTTTCAGAAGGATATTACTGCAGGAGCAGGGTAAAGCAGGATCATAAGAACTATCTTTATCCATGCTGCTGAATAAATAAGGCATAGTAATGCAGCTTGTGGCGGCCCAGTAGGAGGTGCTCCTGTGTTGAGCCTCCCACCTCACCACGCCCGTCCACCTTCCGGACTCCACGTGTCTCTCCAGGGGCGCCTAAACCCGGGCAGACCTGCTCTCGAGCCCCACCACAGAGTCCGGGGGTAACGTGTGCTGCCACCACCCCGAGAAGGGACTCTCTTGGCCCTGTGTCTTTGGGGAAACACAAGCCTAATAGTCCTATGGACACTCAACCCAGTACAGGCACTTGGGCAGTTCCCCAAATCAGGGGGCAAAAAGGCAAGTATCCCTTAGTCTGCAGACCTAAGGGGCCTCTTAGGCATAATTTAGACCCATCCCTCAATAAGTCTCCCACACCAGTCACAAAGGAGAACTGTATTAATTACAGGGGTAGGGTGAAAATAGGGTACAAGATAGAGCAATATCATAGAAATCCCATAGAGCAAAACAGTCCGGCTGCGGTAGCCCTTTGATCATGCATCTGAGGTACTGCCAGCTGTATATCTAACCAGATCTCAAGTAGCTTACTCACAAGCATCATCCCAAGGCTGTGGGAGATCCCCTCTGGAGGCAGGCCATTCCCAGCTCATGAGTTATGGGGGAGAGAGCTGGTTTCAGATGGTAAAGCTCCTCTCTAAGTCTGAGTCCCCCACGTGGCTGCTGCCCCCTCCTCCTGGGCAGTCTTGACTTATATAGCCCCTGTGACCTCGTTCACCTGGTCTAATGGAGGCCAGCACCTGTTGGCTGTCGGCCAACCAATTTGAAATACATCACTAGTTGCCGGGCAGACTCCAGCCCACCAGGTAGATGCCCCTCACCCAGGTGGCTGATACCAGTAAGGTAGGCAGAGGGAGCAGGTTTCCCCCCCCCTCCCTCAGGAATGTAGCCAGCTCAGGTTACCTAAAGAGAGAGGGTAAGGGTGAGTCTCCTCTGCTGGGCCCATCCTCATCACATTGTCACAGCACAGAGGTTTTGGGGAGAAACAAAGGTGGCTTCCTGCCACACAGCTCACGTTTTGCAAGTTTTATTGTGTCTCAGGTAACAGTAGAGATTTGAAAGTACTTAACAGAGTACCCTCAGAATAAAATATAAGACATTGTGTCTCAAGAGCTTACATGATACAGCAGAAGTAGCACTCGATATGAACATTTCACATTTATGCAGCCACTAGGGTCTCTAGACCATGTTCTAGACACACAGGAGCAGATTTTCCACAGCATTATAAAAGTGCCTATAGAGAAAGAAAGCTGCCTACATGCCTTGTTCCTGCTGGCTTCAAGTGCTGAGATGCTTCTTAATAGCGTGCTAAGTAGTTATCTGCATCTTTGAGCACCCAAGGCTGGATTTTTATGGTATTTAACTGGTTTTAATCCTCTGGTGAGGAAAGAGTCTGCAGTTTGTGCAATGGCACATGAGAAGCTTTAGGCACTTAAGGTATCACTGTATGAACAGGGAGGAAACTGGCAGGTCTTCATTTCATTTTGGTTCCTGGAGCTGTTGGCTGTGTTACTTTAGTGAGTTAGCTGCTGTGTTGGCACCTTGCTGGCCTGCTGAGGCTACACTTTTCCCCTTATGCGTAACGCAGTTGTGCTGGGGTGCAGCATTTCTGCACTGGTGCCTGGCACAGCCACACTGGACGGCGCTTGCGTACATGCTGCCTTCGCCATGCTTTATGGTCGAAAGGTCCAGATCCATGGCACAGAGGCCCAGAACTGTGGCAGGATGAGCTAGCATCTCCTTGACTATGCTGGATCCCAGAACAGAAAGCCTGGCCGCAGCCGTAGGGTCCCCCCTTTCCAAGGCATGATCCTGAAGATCCATGGCAGAACGCTGCATAGTGTCCAGGGCTGTACATCTTTCTGCAGGGTAGGCAAAACTGAAATAAAACAGACAGTTGATTTGCCACCAGAAGCTCAGGTCCACCATTGCTTCCCATTCCCCCATCCTCTAGCATTCATAGAAAGCCTTTCTTACGCTAAAACCCATGACATCTCATTAGCCCTGAAACCTGTTTTCTAGGGATTGCCACAGCTTTCTTGGCTCCTGTCCTGAGCTTTCCACCACTGTGGATTCACTTGAGAGAGTAGTTGTTATAAATACTGCCTTGATTCCCCAAAGGTTGACTTCTTATGCCTGAAGAAAGGTGATTACACCTGAAAGCTTGCTAAGAACTTTTTTCCAACTACTCAATTGGTCTAATAAAAGGTATCACATCTACTCAACGAACCTTGTCTTCCCTTTCAAGCATTTTTGGACAGAGCCTTTACATAGCCACATGATCCTCAGTCCTTTCACATACTGATGCTCCTGCATTTACCAATTCTCCCTGAAATTCCCAACACATTCTGTGCACTGCTAATATTTCCTGTGTTGAAGATAGCCCCTAGCCAGGGTGCTCAGATGCTGAGTTAAGCTGCAGGATGGATGCAGGCTTTGATTGCAAAGCATCCTTGTGTAGCATGCATTTTTTCCATCAGTATTAAAGATCTTTGTAGTCCACTTACATGGGCAGATGAGGAGAAGTGAAGCCAAAGGAGTAAGAGCAGGGAAGGGAGGGCTTTTATGTGCTTCAGAAGCCGCGTGGATGTTCCTTGAGCAACAGTGAGCTCGTTATTTACAAACACTAACTCCTGCCAATTTGCTGCATCCATCATTTTGGCATTCGTGCTTTGACTTACCTCTTTCCTGTCATCGTTCAGAGTGTTATGTAATCCCCGTGAAATGGCTGCATAGGTATTTTTACACTCACTTCACACCTGGTGACATAGTGGCGCAGAGATGTAATGAACCTTCCCTGGGGGCAGGCTGTGTTGAATCAGTGGGATAGATATGATCATAACTCGATGTTCATGACTCCCACTCATGTGCCTTGTCTTGAGTGCTGCTCTGTGTAATTTATTCTCAGGCTATAGGAAAATATAATTGTGATGCTCCAGTTCAGGAGATTCCCCCGCAGAGATGAGGGCCCCTTTGCAAGTCTGCCTCAGTGAGGCAGCTGCCGAGCCAGGGTTGGAAAGAGCTGTTGATTCACTACCACCTTCAGAAATGATTCTGCTTTCTGTATTATCTCTTCATTTCCGCCCCCCCCCCCCATGCTCCAGAGGTTGTTTTGACTTCATAGTTCATTTTGCTTTGCCAATCACAAAGCATGTTTGTTCCTGTCCTGGGTCTCAAACATCTGAACCAATTTTCCAGGGAACATGGAGTCCTCAGAGAGGTGCTCTCATGCCAAACTAATCACTTTAAGTATTTTTGATGTGTCTTAATCACCAAGTTTGGAAATCAGATAATCTTTATAGCCAAGGCCTGTGTAAGCGGAAGCCGATGCAAACAGGCCTCAGGGCTCTGAAAACAACAAAATCAAAGCACTTTCTAGCAGAGGAGATGCTGATTCTTTATTATCGTTAGTGTGATTAATTTTGTGATTGCTAACTATTATTACTAGTGTTGTTCATTTTCCCAAGTGCTTCGGTGTGTTCCCGCCGGTATCGGAGTAATGGGGAGACGTCTGCAAGTGGAAGGTAAGGGATAAACAAGCAACCAGAATGGAAATCTATTCAGGACCAAAAGATTAATGAAGAAACACAAGCCAAAACCTTTTTCCATGTCATGAGGGGCAGATTTATTTGTCTCTGGAATGGTGCCCCAGCCCCGTTCCTGAGAAGGGAGCCCAGGGCTTGCGGGACAGACTCGATGGAGGAAGGGGCCTAAATAAGATGGCCGCCCACCTGCCTCTGGGGAGGAAATAGAGGGTTAAGTGACCCCGGGAGAGGCTTAAATGCCTGGGGCTGAGCCCAGAGAAGGCTGTTTGGCTCTGGGGGCCGCTCCAGAGCAAGGGGCATGCAGGAGCGCTGCTGGCAGCACTGGGGCCTGTCTTGAGGGAGGCGAGGAGCACCGGTGCCCTGCAGGGGCCTAGTGCCTGGGGGAAGGGGAAGCCATATTATGCAGGCAGGGAGCCATTGTTTGTGTGAGGATCCAGAGGGGTTTGGTTGTGTTTGCCACAAGGCTTATTCCAGGGTTCGTTTCAGCCGGTGGTTTGGGAGTAGCTGAAAGGGGAGTGAGTGGAGGCCATGGCTGGCCACCTGGGGTTTGACCCATCACAGAGTGCCAGGGTATGCCTGTGTTTAGAGCCCTGCTGGGAGCCTTGAAGTAGCTTTGACTAGAGGGGGAAATCCAAGAGAGAAAGAAAGGCTGAAGCCCACTTTGGACAGGAGCTAGACCTAGGGTGGCCATCACAGTGGACAGTCTGGTTGTCCTCTGTCCTCTATTGATATGAAACCGGATGCCTTTATGTCCTCTGTATTTCTCTTGAGGAGAAAAATAGAGGACATAAAGGTGTCAGGTTTTGTATCAATAGAGGACAGAGTAGCAGAAAACTACGATGGCCACCCTAGCTAGACGGGGGTCAGGGGCCTGGACGGAGCCAGAGCAGGGTCAGTACCCGAGACCGGTGGAGCGGTGAGATAAGGGCCAGTGGCCTGGAGCCTGAGCAGGGCACAGCCTAAGAGGGTGAGACTCAGGCTGGGACCCAGAAGTCAGGCCCAGCGCAGTGGGCCTAGATTAAGGGAAGTACTGAGGCCAGGAAGGCTGAATCCTGACAAGGGTCCTGAGGTGGCCTGGGATTGGTTTGGGGCCTAGTGCCCACCAAAGTCATTAATTGGTAACATGTGTGAGGCATGGGTGCAGAGTAAGGGACGGCTGGAGCCATGTAATTAGCCCTTAAGGCTAACAGGTGCCCTGGGAGAACCAGCCGGCCATGGTTACAGCCTCCCATACCTAGTTGGGGACTGCAGCAAGGAAGTCACAAATGAAACAGTACCAGTATCAAGAGTTTATTTTGCTGTGCGCCAAGAAGAGTATCAACAGCAGAGCTAATGCATAATAATAACACCTTAAACTTAGACAGTGAGGGGAGCTTCAGAGAGTCTTAGAGACATTCCCTGGTGAAAGCCATTGAGAAAAGAGGAGACAGAATCAGCAACAGATGAAGCAAGAAAAGAAAAGCCTGTATTTTTTTCATCTGGCATCATGTAGGCTAGAAGGGGATCGGCAGGTTGTCCCCACGGCGGTTGCTTGAGCTGCTGTGTCGACAACTTGCAGAGCAGCTTGTGCTGCTGGTTGCAGGCTCAGCACTTCTTCAGGGGCAACCAGCACTGCTGCATGGGGGCCAAGTATTGCAGCGGGGGGCAGCACACCAGCATGGGGCATCTTTGCATCACCACCCGGGGGCAGGATCTCGACCCCCCGCAGCAGGAGCCACAGCAAGATCCACAGGGCTGGCAGCATGACCCCGAAGACCTCTGGATGTAGACCAGCTCACAGCAGACAGGCTGCACATAGCAGATGGGCTGCACACTCCCGGTGCCATGACATCCAGAGCAGCAAGAGCACATCTTTTCCGCAGGGCAGGTGAAGCTGAAAGAAACAATTTCATTGAGACTTGAAATGCAGGATAGTTTCTTGCATTTTCCTCCTTTCTAGGCCTACAGTTTTCAGAGGAAACCACATAAATGCCTCACTGATGAACCCCACAAAAATGTTAGCTAGTGCTGCTGGGGCTCGCCACATAACCTAAGCCTCCTGCTTTTTTTACTCAATTGCATTTCCCAAGTCATTTCTAGGCATTAGTCCTCAGCAAAGAATGACAGTCAGACAGTATTGCAAAGCAGTCCTTTCGGAGCATCTACTAAAATCCTCTTAGAGTTCCCTTTCTTCATAGACCTATGACCCATCGTCTTTTAAACTCCCCAGCCCTCAGTATTTCTCCTTTTGATGCTGGAATTCCTGGAGTATTCTGTATCTTCTGCATTTGCGTGTCAACAGACCCTCCACTGCGCTTCCTTTCCAAGCCCCCTTCCAGGCATACTGGTAAATCAGGGCCTCTGACCAGCAAAACAATAAACTAAAGAGATTTTTTTCATGGGCAGAGATAATAGTTATATTCAGACTTACCCTGAGACAGCTGGGGCCTGGTGAGGAGACGTGGAACTGAGTGACAAGCTGAGCACCAGTGACCTTATATATGGTTTGAAACCTGCTGCCCAGAAATGAGACACTCCCTGACCGTTCTGATTTTAGTATTTACCAACCCAAACTCATAATTATTTGTTCTGGGCCTCTTCCGGTATGTTCTTTTTTGTCTCATTATTTTTCCTCTTGTTGTGGACCATAATTACTGAGGTTAACAGGTAAATCGTGTGTTTACTCCAAACACGAATTTATATCCATTTTGCATGTGTTTTTGGTGACGCACCAGGATGTTGCGTGACTTGCTCATTGCAGCCAATGTGAAATCGGCAAAAGAGAAGCCAGGTGCATGCTGGGGCTTGGGACCTTGCTGGGGCTTGGGACCATGTTCTTGCCGGTGGCTGGAAAACACAATTGCATGTTCTAGCACATGTGAATTGCATAGGGAAGATGGACGGACTGGATGACTTGCTTTGGGAACTCAGTGAGTCAGAGGCAGAATTGGTGAGTTTTTGGTTCCCTGTGTCATGCTTGAATGTTGTAATAGCTCCTCTGACTGCCTCTTCTTTCTGTTCTGGGTGTGTTACAAAAGCTGGGCTAATCTCCTGTGGATTGCTGAGATGCTTTCCAATCACTAAGTCATTTGTTGTGACTGTTCTGGGTCCAGCTTGTACAGTCCAATTCCCCCTGGCAAAGATTTCCCAGCTTTGCTTCACTGCTGTTCCCCAGGATTTTTTTTGGCAATTATTTTGGAAGCCTTTAAATGGCGTAGGCTGCTGCTTTGTATGTCTTGGTGTTCAAATCAGATTTAAATGCCAGGGGCTTTGTGCTAATGCTTCGGTGCCACAGTGATGTAAGGATGTATGTGGTACGAAGTGTGATGCTTTGACTGTGGCTTTTGCACTTGCATGTCCTCTCTTTCCACCACTTGTGTCCGTTTGGACCAGCAGACATTGGAGAGGAGCATGAGGCCTCAGGGACTGAGTGGGATCCTTTTTACCTGCAATTCCTTCTCATTGCTATGCTGGTAACAGAGCTAGGGCAAAGAGGGAGACTGTCTGGTCCTATCAGCGGTCCTTTTGCTGGTGACCGGCAGAGAGGAGAACAGCCCGTTCTGATGCAATGAGGTTCTGAGCCCAGGGATATAGGAGCATAATGTGGTGGGGAGGAGTAAGAACAGACTGGCTGGGGGTGGCAGATAAAGGGCGGCTGGCAAGTAGAAGGGGCTGGTGGGTCAAGGCATAGAGCCTGAGGAGTAAAGATAGAAGCGGGCAAGTGGAGTGAGGCTAAAAGAACAGAGCAGGAAGTGGGAGGAGTACGTACAAAACGGGAGGCAGCTTACCCAGCACTTCTCTGCCCAGGTTACTTTCGATTTTCAGATTTTTCATCACTTCCCCAGAAAGCAAAAAGCCTCCAGATTTCCTCCCTTCATGCCCTGCTCCAAGCGCCCACTGCCTCAATTAGGATTGTTTTTGTTCACTAGCTCCTGGTATGGAGCCGCATTGCATCTTTGGTGGGAACTGGCACTCTTTGGATTGTTCTGTTAGCAAATGGGCCTTGGGTTGTATCATTCCACAGCTAGGAGAAGTTCGGGGATCAGGCATTGATGCAGGAATAGAGGGAAGAGTTTTCCTGGAACCAGAGCACTGACGGAGTAGCCAGGAGGCTCAACTGAGTGGCTTCCATTGCCTTCAAAGAGCACAGGCCTGGCACCTTGAATGGATTGGGGTGGTGGTGGTGAGGAGAGGTGGCTTTGTGCTCTTAGAGCTGCCATATGTTGTAGGGATAATGGAGACCTCGTGGGACTCCACCCATGACTGGACCACGGGTATAGATGGCTATACCCTGTACAGGAGGGATTGTGTAGATAAAAGGGGCAGGGGTGTAGCTCTCAGCCTGACTTCTATCCCGGGGAAAATCTTAGAAAAGTTTATTAAAGAGGCCATCCTTAATGGACTGGCTGACGCCAACATCCTATTTTCCCCTTGCGGAAGCCCGCGGCTTCTACAGACTGAGCCAGAACCTTTTAAAGGCAATTACATTGCTACAATTCTCCTCCCTGGGCTTTGAATACAGGCCTGGAGTGATGGCAGGAACTCATTCTGGGAGGGATGTATTGTATATGAAACTATGAAACTATATTTTAAAGACTAAAATCTGTGTTCCTGGTCCTTTTTTTGCCCCTGAAAACTCAGAGCTTTATTCCAAGAGCAGGGTGGCTCTAGACACTGGGTTCTGGCCAGATTTCATAACGGAGGAGTTGCACCCTCCCTAATGGGCCGTTCGCTGAAGGAGCCCCAGGGGGTCTTTGTGATGCCTGCACCCACTGCCCATCCCAGAGATAATGATCTGTGATCTTTCTTTTGACACGCAGAGGTATCAGAGCTTATCTTGTAGCTCTGAAGTGGGCTTTTACTCATGAACTTACATGGTAAATATTTGTCCTCTTTCAGACTCCTATAGGCAACTGTGCTTTGGTGACTCCAGGGATAGGAGAGTACCTGGGACCTTGGGACCATCTCTTTCATGATCTCAGCCTCCCTGTAACTTGTTGGAACGAATGTTTTTGCCTCTGTAGCATCCATGGTTTGATCAGATGCCCTCCTGCCTACTTCCCGATGCACTAGTTAACCAAAGGCCCCATTGGTGAGCTTTTCGGACAGGATCCCTTCAGTTCAGATTTAAAAAATGCACGGATCCTAGACTGAAGACTTTGCTAATGTGGTGCATTTCACTGGGAGCTACAATGCTAGCATCATATTGGGACCATTTCGACTCACATTTCTGTGCCTGACAAAGACAATATGTTTCAAATGGCATCCTTGTTCCTAAATACAGTTCTGAAATTTGTAACTAAAGAGCCTTGCCAAGCAGGGATCTGTTTGTTCATGACAATGGAAAATTTACCAACAGGCTTTAAAGGTTTTCTCCTTTTCATTCTTTTAGGAAATATTTATAGAAATCTCCTGCGTGTTTCAGGCCTGGGTCTCAGTTGTAGGTACACATTGGAATCCCACAAACTTGAATGTAACTATATCAATTTATTGTAGTGGTAGAGTTTGTATTGAAGTGAGATTGATCATTGACCTGTACCGTGATTGCAACTCAAAATCTGATTAAACCGATTGGCTGGGGCATGGATTTATTGGTCTGCAATGGATCAGGCAGCACCAGTTAATGCTAGGCACTGTGCCTCTTAATATTTTCTAAATGGGGCTCTGTGTTGCTATCGGTATGTATATGTGCGTGGTGTACAGTGTTCCCGATTGTCTCAAGCAGGACCAAGTGAAAAGGAAGGGGATAGAGAGAGATTTGGAGCATGAGAGATGCACAAACACAAATTTCGCATTGTCATGAATTGCCAGTTTTATTGTAAACTATTGGAAAATGGAGCAAGAAAATAGCAAATGAAACATTAACAGCATAAGGTATTCTATTTCCTATGCACCAAAATTAACAGCAGGATTAACAATCGTTGAGAATACTTTACACTTATACAAGTTGGCAACATCTTCAAAAGGCGGGGTTGGGGAGGGTTACACACCTTGGTAGAGAAAGAAGCTGCAAGATTAGAAACAAAAGAAAAAGCCTGAGGCACTTCATCCAGCATCATGTGGTCCAGAAAGGAATTGGCAGGTTGTTCCTATGGCTTCAGCTGCTGTGTTGACAACTTGCAGAGCAGCTTGTGCTGCTGGTTGCAGGCTCAGCATTTCTTCAGGGGCGAGCAGCACTGCTGCGTGGGGGCCGACTATTGCAGCGGGGGGCAGCACACTGGCACGGGCCATCTTTGGATCACCAGCGGCGGGCAGGATCTTGAACCCCCACAGCAGGAGCCACAGCAAGAGCCACAGGGCTGGCAGCACGACCCCGCAGACCTCTGGATGTAGACTGGCTCACAGCAAACGTGCTGCACGTAGCAAATGGTCTCAGTGCCATGACATCCAGAGCAGCAAGAGTACAGCTTTCTGCAGGGCAGGAGAAGCTGAAGAAACAGAATTGCTTTGAGACTTGAAACTCAGGATAATCTCTTACGTTTCCCTCCTTTCTAGGTCTACAGGATTCAGAGGAAGCCACGTTTACGCTTGGTTTTGGGATTCCTAGATGCAAAAATTGCACTTCCTAGTTGTGTAGGCCATCACTATGTTACTTCCTAGCCTAAGTTTCCCACCCCTTGACACATCTCTTTGTTCCAAGCATTTCTAGCACCACCTTCTTACAACCAGGCATCATTTGTATTGGCAGAGAGATGGACCAGCCCCCTCGCAATCTTGGTTTCAGAGTCCCAGTCCAGGAAGAAAGGCAAATTATACAAACACACGGTGGAAAAAAAATATGGTGCAGTCCATTTTCATGAGAGCAAGAAGCACTAGTGCAATCTGACTTACCCAGTTCACCACTGAGGATGGAGATGGAGAAACAAAGCAGAGCAACTGAAGGAGTATGGGTACTGGAGCCCTTTAAAACAATTTGGAAACTTCCTCCCGGAAATGACCCCGCCATCTACTTTGACTCCCTGATTTACCAGCCCAAATTCATTCTTATTTGTCATGTCCATATTCTGATATTTCCGCTGTGCCTCAGAAATTTTGATTAGCAGCTGTGATTTAAATCATAATAATACAGGTGAAGTCCTGCTCAGTTCCTGGCCTGGGTGCTTCTGGAGACTAGCTGAAGGGTAGTGAAGGGTCTGAGCAGTGACAGAGTATCTTCTCCACCCCCTATGTCCACTTCCCCCTGCTTAGCTTGCCAGCTCTGGCTTAGCACCAGCATGTCAGCAAGGAGCCCCTCATTCCTGGACCTGAGCACTGGGCCTCAAATTGCTCTGGATGTTTAGTAGCATGAGACAAAGCCAAACAGGAACCTGGATATTCCAGCCCTGGAAAACGAGTTTAATGTAGTACAGATCCTGCCTGGAGGAAAACATTCACACTATGGGATTTGCAAAAGTCTCTATCAATGCAGCTGTGACTTCCAGACACGTGCTAGGCCATAACCACACAGGTCTTTGAGATGGGGACCAATCTGCCAATCCCCTTCTGGCCCACACAATACTTGATGAAATGCCTAAGGACCTTTTCTTCTCTCATTGCAAAACTTCTGCTTCTGTCCTTGTAGATGCCCATAACCTGCTTTGAAGATGTTGCCCACTTGTATGAGTGTGAAGGAGTCTCGTTACATTCAAGTCCTGGTGTTAATTCGTGTTAAGTCTTTTTTTGTCTTCCAGATATTTTTTTCTTTTTCTTGTGTTTCCATTTATTAATAATACTGCATGTGCATGAAGGTGCTGGGTACAGCAGAGGGGTTTGTTGAGTCAGTGGACACATGTCAATCCCTCTCCTTATACAAACTGCATCGCTTCAGAAAGCTGCAGCTTTATGGATTGATACCAACCCACTGACATGACTTTGACTCACTGTAAAGCCACTATTTTATGATAATACATTTTTCAAGACAGTATCTACTGCTGGAATAATTTGACCTAGCTACTTGGTTGACACCAAATGAGGAATTTTGCCAAACAAGGGCAGGCATTTTGCTGTAAACATTCCCTTAAAATCTTTGACACCCATGGAAACAGAAAGCAGGAACCTTTTAAAAACGATCTCTTTCCTTGACAGGAATGAGAAGGAAAGCCCCACATAGTGATATTACTTGGTTTTAATAGCTGCTGCTTACAGCCCTCCATTCTTTCCGGCAGACATTATGTGGGTCAACAGCATCCTAAATATTGACACGCGTAGCTTTGGTTTGAACTAGTGACAAGCATTTAGAAGGCTTATCTAGCCCTGATTTAGAGTATTAGATGAAAGCGAATCCACTGTGTCCCAAAGCAAGTTGTTGCCATGGTTAAATTTTCTGCCAGTTGATGTTGATGGGTCCTCTATTGCTAGTCTGAGTTTGCCTGGCTTTCGGGATGATGGCTAGATCATCAGTGAACTAGATCCTTTTAGCAGCAGTGAAACTAGGTGGGTGATACAAATTTATGTTAGCTTAGCATAAGACCCTTAACGATATTGGAAGAGGTTCATGCCCCGCAGCATCGTGGGAGTGGGATCGGAGCCCTCAGCTGGAGGGGGAAACAGTGTCGAGTACAAACTTGACATGACAATTAGATGTTGTCTGATCTTATACACCTTAATCACAAGAGAAACTTGTTATAAGACTATACGGCTGCCTAATTAATTGTGATACACACTCTGATTATACCTGAGGTTTTCACAAGCAGGGTCAATTTGTGACCTCCCAAGAATGGCTTAGGTTCAAGGAATTATGACCAATTAGAGAAGAAAATGAGCTGGGCTGTTCTCAGTGGTGGCAGATGACAGAACAAGGAGCAATGGGCTCCAGTTGCAGCAAGGGAAGCTTAGGTTAGATATTAGGAAGAAGTTTCTCACGAGGAGGGCAGTAAAACACTGGAACAGGCTACCCAGAGAGGTGGTGGCATCTCCATCCTTGGTGGTTTTTAAGACCCAGATAGACAAAGCCTTGGCTGGGATGTTGTAATTAGGGTTTGTCCTGCTTGGAGCAGGGTTTGGACTAGATGTGATCTCCTGAGGTTCCCTTGCAGCCCTCATTTTCTATGATTCTATGAAATGTTGATGAAATAGAGCAGTTTCTCCCTGTGTTTCAATACACTGCCCATGTGCAAGGCCTGTATATGATCCTCTGCCCAGGGAAATCAATTTGGGCCAGGCCTCAGGCTGCTGGCAGAAAGTCCTGCCCTGTTTAGGATGTGATGTAGAACTGTGATCCTGCCTTCTTGTAGCCTTTGAAGACATGGTATCTCCCTAAGAAGGGGGTTGGTCACAGTCTTGGCTGAATTTCAGATTGGGTGAATAGTTTCATCCTTGCTTCATTATGCTACACAGATGTTGTTGTTTTTTTCCCTCTTTTTTGATAGTATCAGTCTTATGATCAGATGCAAATGACATCTTCCAAAGACTATTGAAAATAATGGAAACCTCCCACTGACTTTAGTAGGCTTTGTTTCCAGTCCTATGGCAGTGAGAGAAGCACTCTTTGTTCAGAAGGGCAAGAAGAGGAGGAAAGCAAATATTCCATGCATTAGTCATAGAAGAGAAATGTTTTTGCTGGATCTGATTCAGAATAGATTTCTAAATCTTTTAAAACCTAACTCCTAACTGGGAAAGCCTGATTTTCAAGAACCCGATGACAAATTTCTAAGGTTTCCTTGGGCAAAAATTCTTGTGGGTTGTATCTTCTATTGGACCAACTCTGGTTGGTACAGAAATAGGCAAGCTTCTGGGTATCACAATGCCCTTCCTCAGGCTTCAGTAAGGTTTCCTTAGTCTGCTCGAGCGAGAGAAAATCCCTCAGCAGTGAAGGAATGCTGTTTCTGGGACAAACTTCATGCTCTATTCCCAGTCCTATACTGAAGTGTGGGAAAGCAGGATTAATGATGGTCCTGCAGTCATTCTTTATTAGTGTTGCTATTTTTTACTCCTCTGCTGCCTCATGAGGGGGCACCTCTGTGATCTGAGCATTCTCCAGCTTCCAAACAGCTTCGGTAGAAAGAGAGTAGCCGGAGACAGGAAAGGAAAAGATTTCCACCAATTTACAGATGAGGAACAGAAGTTCTTGAATTGCCTGCTTAAATGAGCTTAGGGATTTCTGCTTCCTGGGCTTCACGGAAATATATGTACCGAAGAACTCGTCTTTGACTTGACTGGCTAGAAACATCTTTCTGGAGCAGCTGGACATTTGTACGCATCACATTTTTTGCCCTTTCTTACAATGGCGTGACTAGTTGCACAAGTGGGTTTTCTAGATGCTTTAAAAGTTTTTCTGATGCATTAAACTAAAACTCCTCAGAGGTAGTTTAATTTGGCTCACTGCAAATTGAAGCATCACGTCCATAGAGTCATTGAGTGCAAACACGAAGACATTCAAAAGATGTGTAATGAGCCTCTTTGTCCACTGGAGGCTATTACACCAATATTAATAATTGATCAAAGTTGCTTTCATTTTCTTTCCTAAAAGGTCACAGAATCATAGAAATGTTGGCTTAAAGGGACCTCTAGTAGAAATCTCTAGATATTGACACATCTATTAATTTTTCTATCCTCATTTACCCAAGCACCAGATCCAGCACTTTAGTTTTCATTAGCCTTTATCTTGTAGCATTTTTTAGCAGCAGGGAAACTACAGATCTTCAGCTGCTGTACAAAGCTGTTGCTTATGATATGGTGACAGGCTTGTTGACTCACAACAGCTTAGAGGTTATTCCTATCATACATTTTTGGCTCCTATATGTATAGATGCCCTGCAGCCACCACATTTGCTTATAGAAAAGGACAGTTCAAAATATGCAGAAAAAATACACTGAGATCAAAACCAGAAATATGGACATTTCTTGACCAAAGACACTTGGAAGAAAATAAAATCCCAGGGCAATGCTGCTTTTAGTAATGTCGTATGTTTTATTAGTGGACATATCAAGTTAGAAACTGAGAGGAAAGGGAGACAAGAAAAACACCCTGCAGAAACTGTTGCATGTATTGTGGATTAAAGCACATGGGAGCAGTAATGAGACAGGAAAATCTGCAATGCCTGAAGCAAGACAACACATGATCCATGCACTTGAGCCAAATTCAGAAGAAGAGTGGAACGGACAAGCCGTGGCTTCCTCCTCGTTGCCGTGGCTCTTATTTGGGGCACTGCGGAGGACACTTGAAACACTGCTTGCTCTGCTGACAGCACTGCACAGGTGGGCAGCAGGGTTGCACAGGGACACAACACTGTGGCAGTTGTGGGCAGCACTGGGGCACGGGGCAGACAGGCACAGGTTTCTCGATAACGCAGTTAATGGATGAGCTAGAGCCGTGGCAGGACGATTCACGACCGTGGCATCCGTGGGATGAGGATCCGTGGTCGTGGCAAGATCCGCGAGAGCACATCTTTGTGTTGCGTAGGCAAAGCTGCAAGAAAGGGAGAGTGGATGAGAGGGACCCGGGGGCAATGCTCACATCTCCTTCCCCTCAGATTTGTAAGTGCCCTGAGAAGATCTCTTTCTTTTGAACTTCTAAGCTAGTTTAGACTTGAACTCCTCATTTTCTGGATGATGGTCTAGCATTCCCCATCCTAGGTCCTGGTTTCATACCAACACGGCTTTCCCCACATGCTCCTGGCTTCTGAGTGAGCAGTTACTCCTAAAATATTGACACCTTCCTTGTCCCACCAGCCTTCCAGTTTGTCTGGATCTTTCCTTCTCATGCCTTCTACCCCTAGCTGTTGGTGTCCATTGTTTCCCCACTCCTCTGTTTTTCTCATGCTCTCCCCACAGTTGGTCAGTCATTATCACTTTTTGTGGTTATCCAAAGGAGCCCAGCAGCATTCAGAGCTTGGATTCAAAGCAAAAGAGAGAATCTGACCTCTACTCTAGGCAAGGACTGCATGGAAGATCCTGCCCCAGCATGTGAGACAAACAGGAGCAGTGCAATGAGGCTTACCTTGTTCAGCAGCAAAGACCAGTGCAGGGAAGCAAAGCTGAGGGAATGAGGAGGCCTGGGATGGGGAGACCTTTTATACAGGTCCAGACTCTTGCTGCAGGAAATGAGGCACCCCTGGGAATGGTGACTAAATTCCTTGTGCACCCCTTCTCGTGTGTCCTTCTTCCTGCATTCCTCTATGACTTGTGCTTTATCATATGATCATTTCATCCCGGTGCAGCTGAATAGCAAATTATTTCTCTTATTGGTACCTCAGGTGGCGTGTCTGCCCATGCAACCATGTGGAGCAGAGCTGTTGTAATGGGATGGTGATGACTTCTAGTGGCATGCTCAACCCTTCAACCTTTTGCTATCCTAAGTTTATGTAGACTATTACAATGTCTTGGGAAGTGTAATTACCAGCTGCATCATGCAACTAGCAGTTCGGGATGGGACAGCTTGGTTTGCTGGAGGGTGCCCCGTGAGTGGGTGTCAGAGGCTAGATTAGAGCAGAGAAGCTCTGGATTCACAATCCTGACCTCCCATCAGCTGTCTCCACTGCCAGCCCTCTCACAGGTTTGTTCTTGTGCTGCAGGAGTTTCAGTCCAGCCTTTGTCCATGGAGGAACTTTAAAGCCCTGATGTAACCTGAACAAATTTCAGGGGATTGGGTGTTTTGGTCCCATCTGCTCCATTTGACATCAGCTCGTTGTTCCCTTTCATTCGAGGCTCTCTGAGGCAGAGTTTGGTCTGCACAAATCTAGTAACATGAAGGGATTTTCTAACTGAAGGACAAATCTACAGTGATGTTGTCTGGGAGAATTGGTCCATGTTTCGTCTTCAATCACTATTCCCAGTGTCTGTCACAAAGTTTGTAAGCATGTCGGGTACCTTTAACAAAAGTGCTGAAGGGATTGAGGAATCTGTTTCCTATTCAATGTGCAGAAAATTCAATCTAGTGAGCGAGTTACGCGCTGTTGTAAGCTTTGCCCACCGCAGGTAGTCACGACCCACTGCCATCTAGACGGCCTTCTGTCCAGCCTCTCCTCTACAGAGAATAGTCCAAGGCTGTTCCACCGGCTACAGAAAGATGCGATTGCTTTCTGGCATCTCCTGTGAGTTTGGCATAGTGTTGGGGGAGAGAACATGTCTTCCACAGGCTGTCGGTTGGAGTAAAAGGGGAGCTAGTCATTTTGAGGCTAGCACAGTCTTGCTCCATTGACTGGATTGTGGTTCTTCCCCATCAGGTCTTTTTCTTACCATCCAGGTATCTCATGCAATTTCTATAATGTTTGCCTCTTAGCAAGGGAGGAGAGGATTTCTAAATTAAACAGAAATACCAATTCACTCCAAGTCGCATGACTCTGAAATCAGAGCATTGTGAGTCTCCCCATTTATTCTTTCAATCGCATTTTGCAAGACTTCAGTAAAGTCTTGTAAATTGGAGCACCTGTTGAGGGATAGTTGATCTTAAACACTTTGTTGATACATTTTTTAGGTAATCTGTATGTCACTGCTAAAGGGAATGTGAGGTTTGGAACCCAGTGCCATGTGGGGTAGTCATGGCACAATTATGTATTGTCAGTGGTAACGTGTGTATTGAGCTGATATTGATAGGTTCATAGATGGTAGGGCCTGGAAGATGTTGAGAGACCTTTCCTGAGTGGGGCTACATTTTGGTAGGTACTCTTAATTTACTAAGTCAGTGGTTTTCAAACTGTGGTCCATGGAACTGGGAGGGTCCACAGACTATGTCTCAGTGTCCGTTCAAGATGACTATGATGAATCAAAAGTATGTGAATACCCACATTTACAATTAAAAGGGGTCTGCACCTTCATTCATAATTTCCAAAGGGGTTTGCAATTGAAAAAAAGGTTGAACTCCACTGCACTAACTAACTAAGGTTATGTCCTCACTGCTTTCTAGGGTCAAGCCCAGTGGTTGCCTTCAACAAGCTTAAGACACACAAGCCACTTCTTTTCATTGTATCATGGCTTGCTGTAGTGGCAGTCAGAGACAATCAGGAGGCAGGCTGGTTCCTAGACGTACTTGTCTTGACACATTGTGCTTGTGCCTTTTTGTGCTTCCGGCAAGCCATGGCTACTTCAAACTACTGGGAGGTGAGGCAAAAAGGAGGCTTGACCACAGACCCAGCAGCAGGACACCTTTTGTGGTGCTGGGTAGGATTGCTGTGTTTGAATGGTGTGTTTCATGGACCCAATACTCTTGTGAAACTGGGCTCAGGGTCTTTGGAAGGCCTGAGCTGACACGCTGAGAGATTATGGCTAGCAATTCTCAGAGGGGGCTGGGGGTGATGGAGACTCCTCTTCTACTGAATGGCACAGGGACCATATGCCTGTCCATCCAGCCCTTCAATAGCCTGATATTTGTGGTCTACATCTCTGATGACAATTGGGATGAAGCATGCTTAAAATAGGCACCTGCTACCTGGGGATCACTACAACACATGTAAGTAGGAAACGTCCTTCTCTTTTCAAGGGGGGAGAGCTCCTCTTGCTGTGGGTTGTTGTTCAGACAGTGGGAATTTATTTCCATGTTGATTCTGAAGATCTGATTTCAGGGAAACAGACACATCGGCCAGAGTCCTCCTAGGTACAGATTCATACAGATCCACAGACTGAAATGTCGATGTGTTGTTTTCCTAAGAAGAAGACCTGTCGTTTTGCCCTTCGTTCTCTTGTAATATGATTTTTTCCCCCAAAAGATGGGTAAATAAACTCTGTGGGACAGCTCCACAGCTGGTACGAACTGGAGTCATTCTTGTAATGTCAGTGGTGCCACCTGGCTTGGCAGCAGCTGAGCATGTGATCTTTTCAGATTTTTATCTTCAAAAATTGCTTGACATTTCTTGACCAAAGAGATTCAGAGGAAAATAAATCCCAAGACCAAATGAATGTCACTAATGTTAAGATTTATTGTTTGTCATTATCAGCTTGGAGACTGGAGCAGGAAAGAGAAGATTGACATTATTCCCAGGAAAAGAATTGTTCTGCAGTGGACGACTCTTTAGAGCATGCTAGAGACATTTGTGGTTCAAAGTAAATAGGAGAAGAGAGAAGACAAGTGGCAACAGATAGAAGCAGACAGAAGAGGCTTTAGGCACATAAGCCACCATTACATGGAGATGAATGTAACAATTTGATTTTGGCCTGCTCCTTGTTGCTGTGGCTCTTACTTGGGGCACGGTGGAGGGATCTTGCAGCACTGCTTGCTCTGCTGACAGCACTGCACAGGTGGGCAGCATTGCTGCACGGGGGGGCAGCATTGCTGCGTGGGGACACAACACTGTGGCAGTTGTGGGCAGCACTGAGGCACGGGACAGACGGGCACAGGTTTCTCGATGACGCAATTAATTGATGAGGTAGAGCCATGGCAGGACGATTCATGACTGTGGCATCCGTGGGATGAGGATCTGTGGTCGTGGCAAGATCCGCGAGAGCACATCTTTGTTGTGTGGGCAAAGCTGCAAGAAACGGAGAGTGGGTGAGAGGGACCTCAAGCTGATGCTCACATCGCCTTCCCCTGAGGTTTGTAGGCGCCACGAGAAGATCTGTTTCTTTTGAACTTCTAAGCTAGTCTAGATTTGAACTCCTCATTTTCTGGGTGTGTGTTTAGTATTCCCAGTCCCAGGTTGTGGTTTCATACCACCATGGCTTTCCCCAGCCAGGCACTCCTGGCTTTTGAGGGACAGCTACACCTAAAATGTTGAACCCTTCCCTGTGTGACCAGCTACCCTTGTCTCAATCTTTCCTTCTCCCTCTATCCCATGTCCTGCCCTCTTAGCTGTTGGCCTCCATTGTTTTCCCCCATCTCCTTCTCATGTTGTCCCCGCTGCTGGTCACTCATAACTGTGTTTTGTGGTTATCAAAAGGTGCCCACCAGCAGTCAGAGCTTGGATTCAGACAAATCCGCAGTACTGTGCAAAAGAGAGACTCTGAGCTCTGCTCTAGGCAAGAATTGCATGGAAGACCCTGCCCTGGCCTGAGAGACCAATAGAAGCAATGCAGTGAGGCTTACCTTCTTCAGCAGCAAAGACCAGTGCAGGGAAGCAAAGCTGAGTGAATGAGGAGCCCTGGGTTGGGGAGGCCTTTCATACAGGTCCAGGTTCTTGTTGCAGGAAATGAGGTACCCCTGGGAATGGTGACTAAATTTCTTGCGCACCCCTTCTTACGTGTCCATCTTCCTGCATTCCTCTTTGACTCATGCTTTATAATGTAATAATTTTGTCCCTGTGGAGCTGAAGAGGCAGTTATTTCTCTTATCAGGACATCAGCTGGTGTGTCTGTCCACGCGGCCACACAGAGCAGAGCTGTTGTTAAGGGACGGTGACGACTACTACTGGCATGTTCAGCCCTTCAACCTTGTGGCATCCTAATATTACGTTGGTTATTATAATATCACGGGGAAGTGTAATTACCAGTTGAAGCTCCTACAACTGGTAGCTTGTGATGGGAAGTGTAGTTGGTTTGCTGGAGGGCACCCAGGGAGTGGATGTCAGATGCTAGATTAGAGCTGGGACATTCCAAATTTGCAATCCTGACCTCCCTTCAGCAAAATCCTCTGGCAACCCTCTTAGGGTTTTTTTCCTGTGCTGCAGGAGTTGTTTCAGTCCAGCCTTTGTGATGCTCTTTCCATGGAGGAACTTTGAAGCCCTGAAGGGGCACCCACAGATTTCAGGGGTTTGGGTGCCTGCAGAGATCTAGTAATGTTGAGGGATTTTCTAATTGAAGGGCAAAACTACAGGGATGTGCCTGAGACAATCAGTGCATGTTTTATTTTCAGTCACTGTTCTCAGTATCTAACACTGGGGTTGTAAGCATGTTGGGTACTTTTACCAGAAGTGCTGAGGCGATTGAGGAAGCTGTTTCCTGTTCAATGTCCGGAGCATTCAACCAAGTGAGTTAGGTGCCCTTGTAAACTTTGCCTACCACAGGTAAAATTAAGGACAACAAGAAGTCCCTCTTTGGGTATATAGGGAGCACAAGGATGGTGCAGGATAGCGTAGGACCCCTACAGGACAAACTGGGGCAGTTGGTGACAGAGAGGGGGGACAAGGCTGAGCTCTTCAATGAGTTCTTTGCATCTGTATTCCTAGACACAGACCAAGACAGATCTCCCAGCTGGGTCACAGATTGACACAGGAGGGACACCAGCCCAGCATCATACCAGAGCCACTGGCATAGCTGTTTGAGCACTCATGGTGCTCCGGTCAGGTCCCAGAGGACTGGGAAAGGGCCAATGTGGTCCCTATTTTCAAGAAGGGGAGGAGGGACAAACCAGGAAACTATAGGCCTATTAGTCTTACCTCTGTCCTTGGGAAAATTCTGGAAAAAATCATTAAGGATCACATTTCTGGGAGCTCAGCAGGGGAAATAATGTTGGAAGGAAATCAGCATGGGTTCATTGCAGGTAGATCCTGCCTGACTAACCTTGTTTCTTTTTATGGTCACAACACGCTTAGATGCAGGAGTTGAGGTAGATGTCATCTACCTAGACTTTAAGTAGGCTTTTGATACAGTATTGCATTCAGTTCTTGCAAATAAACTGACAGGCTGTGATGTAAATGATTATATGGCCAGGTGGGTGGCAAATTGGCTTAGGGGCCACACCCAAAGAGTGGTGGTGAACAGGTCAATACTGACCGGGAAAAATGTGGGCAGTGGAGTCCCACAAGGCTCGGTCCTTGGACCGGTGCTATTCAATGTCTTCATCAGTGACTTAGATGAGGGCGTGGAGAGCACTCTGTCCAAGTTCACAGATGATACCAAATTATGGGGCAAGGTTAACACACTAGAGGGTAGGGAATGGATCCGGAAGATCTGGATATGCTGGAAAACTGGGCAGAATGAAATAGGATGCAGTTCAACAAAGACAAGTGCAGAGTGCTGCACCTGAGCAAAAAGAGCCACCAACACACTTACAGGCTGGGGGATGACCTTCTTAGGAGCACAGCAGCGGAAAGGGATCTTGGAGTCATTGCTGACTCCAAGATGAACGTGAGTCATCAATGTGACGAAGTGATCAACAAGGCTAACTGCACTTTATCATGCATTAGCAGATGCATAATGAATAGGTCCAGGGAAGTGATGCTTCCCCTCTATGCAGCACTGATCAGGCTGCAGCTGAAGTACGGCATCCAGTTTTGGGTGCCGCACTTCAAGAGGGATGTGGAGAATCTGGAGAGGGCTCAGAGGAGGCCACTTGTATGGTCAGAGGCCTGCAGGCAAGGCCGAGGAGCGACTGAGGGACCTAGATTTCTTCAGCCTTTGCAAGAGAAGGCTGAGAGGTGATCTTGTGGCTGCCTATAAGTTCATCAGGGGAGGGCAGCAGGGAATAGGAGATGGTCTATTTACTAGGGCACCCCCTGGAATAACTAGGAACAACGGCCACAAACTGACAGAGATCAGATTTAGGTTGGACATTAGAAGGAACTTCTTCACAGTAAGAGTTGCCACAATCTGGAATGGGCTTCCAAGGGAGGGGGTGCTCTCCCCTAAGCTGGGGGTCTTCAAGAGGAGACTGGACAAGCACCTAGCTGGGCTCATTTGACTCCAGTGCTCTTTCCTGACCAGGGCAGGGGGTTGGACTCGATGACCTACTGAGGTCCCTTCCAACCCTGGCATTTATGAATCTAGGTAGCAACTTACTGCTGTCTAGATGGCCTTCTGCCCAGCCTCTTGTCCAGGGCTGTTCCACCGGCTACAGAAAGATGCGATGCTTTCTGGCATCTCCTGCGAGTTTGGCAGGAGAGAACATGCCTTCCACAGGCTGTCGGTAGGAGGGAAAGGAGAGCTCGTGCCTAGCACAGCCTTGCTCCGTTGACTGGACTGTGGTTCTTCTCCATCTTTTTCTTACCCTGCAGGGATTGTCTAGTGCAGTTTCTCTAACATTTGCCCCATAACACAGGAGGAGAGGATTTCTGAATTATACTTAAACACTGGTTCCCTCCAAGTCACATGACTCTGAGACTGAAACAGGGCACTGTGAGTTTGAGATTCTGTGTTTTCCTCAATGCTATTTTGCAAGTATAACCCTAGCCACAGTGCTACCCACGGCCACTTCCAGATTTAGGGTCCTGGGGTGTCAAATAGCCTCAGTCAACCTCCCAGCCCGTAAGGTGGGAGGTTTCCCCACACACCGGAGTACGTACCGTCTAATTATTTACAGTTTATTATTTACAAAACAGTCAGCCTGTGAATGAGGCTAATAGCAGAACAGGATATCAATAATTGGATTGCCAGAGGCAGGTATCAATGAACTAAAACGCTCTGTACATATAGACTCAAAGACACCCGCAGTACAACTCCCCACCTTAACCCCCGAGACTCCAGTGAGCAGGAGCACACCAGGTTAACAAGGCATCAGCTTTCCTTCTCGCTGGCAGCACAATACCCATGGCTGGTGCTGCTGGTTCAGAAAGTCCTGCTCTCTGCTACAGCCTCATGGGGAAGAGCAGCTCTCCTCTGCTCCAGCCATCTGTGGTATCTGCAAAAAACTGCACGCTGTCCCCTTCCCTCAAATGCACCTTTCTCCAATTCCCAGACATGGCCCCTTGTGCTGATAACTGAAACAACCCTGGGTTTATCATCCACCTGGCCCCAGGCTGGTTCTCAGTTAACTTTCCCTATAGCCTTCCCAGATCAACACCCTGCCCTCCCAGGCAAGTCTACTTTACCACCCTTTTTCCTCCATATGGGTAACTCTGCCACACAGAGGGGAAAAGGAAACCAGGTTGTCTTCTCCCCATCACTAAGGGCAGGTTCACTTCACAGGCAGGCAGATCCCAGAGCACTGTGGTCCGGGGTCCCTTCGCTTCTCGGAGCCTGGCTGAGTCTCCAGGGCTGAGCTCCCTCCCCTCTCCTGCTTCAAAAGCAGGCAAAAACATGCATATGCTCCTGCAAGCAACAACTTTCTGCAAACTTTTCCACTCTACCTTTGAAGGGATCCTGAGCCCTGCTGCCAATCCAATAGCAGCTGTTACACAAGTCTTTAGTTAAATCTTCTAATAGGAGCTCCTGTTGAGGGATTTTTGTTTTTTAGCCATTTGTCAATACTTTTTTTTTTCAGGTTGACTGAATGTCATGGCTAAAGGAAGTGTAATGTTTGGATCCCAGTGCCATGGTGGGCAGTCATGCTGCAATTCTGTATGGTTCGTGGTAGTGTTTGTATTGGGCTCCTGTTGACATGTCTCTCCTGAGTGGGGCTACGTTGTGCTAGGCATGCACGATTCACTAAGATAGTGGTTTTCATCCTGTGATTCGTAGATGCCAGGGGGTCCACAGACTATGTCTAAGGGCTCTGTGCAAGATGATTATGATTAATGGCACATTAATACCCACACTAACAATTCAAAGGGGTCCATACCTGCATTTGAAATATCCAAAGGGGTCCAGAAATGAAAAATGGTTGAAATCCACTGTACTAATGAAGTTTATGTCCACACTGTAATGAAGTAATGAAGTTTATGTCCACACTGCTATCTAGGGTCAACCCTAGGAGTTGCCCTCAACAAGCCCAAGCTATGCAAGCCCATTTCCTGCCATCATATCATGCCTTGCTGTAGTGGCAGACAGATAGACAAGCAGGAGGCAGGCTGGCTCCTAGCTGTACTTGCCTTGAGGCACTAGTGTGTGGGAATCAGGGTGCCGAGAACTTGGTTGTGTTTT
Source organism: Crocodylus porosus (assembly GCF_001723895.1). Lineage (NCBI taxonomy): Eukaryota > Metazoa > Chordata > Crocodylia > Crocodylidae > Crocodylus > Crocodylus porosus. Next base: position 327,462 of record NW_017728904.1, read on the forward strand.
TGTGGTTGACTGTAATAACAAGCAGCAGTTGAAGGAAATGTGGTACACACGGGTCAGCCACCAGGAAGATGAATGTTTGGGACTGTTTGTGCTTGAGGGTAATGTCAGTGATGCCATCTGGGTTGGCAGCAGCTGAGCATTTGATCTTTTTCAGATTTTTATCCTCAAAATTTGCCTGACACCAAACCACCCCTACCACCATGAACTCTGGAGGAAAATAGTTTGAGAACAAAACAACAATTCTGACATTTTATGACCAAGAGATTCACAGGAAAATAAATCCCGAGACCAAATGAAAGTCACTAATATTAAGATTTATTCTTTGTCATTATCAGCTTGGAGACTGGATCAGGAAAGAGAAGACGGACAATATTCCCAGGAAAATAAATGTTCACACCTCTGGAGGGGATGACTCTTTAGAGCATTTTAGAGATGTTTGTTGTTAAAAGTAAATAGGAAAGGAGGGAAGAGAAATGGGAAGCAGATAGAAGAGGCTTTCGGCACATAAGCCACCATTACATGGAGATGAACATAAGAGTTTGGATCTGGCCTGCTCCTTGTTGCTGTGGCTCTTACTTGGGGCACGGTGGAGGGATCTTGCAGCACTGCTTGCTCTGCTGACAGCACTGCACGGGGGGGCAGCATTGCTGCGTGGGGACACAACACTGTGGCAGTTGTGGGCAGCACTGAGGCACAGGACAGATGGGCACAGGTTTCTCGATAACGCAGTTAACGGATGTGCTGGAGCTGTGGCAGGACGATTCATGACCGTGGCATCCGTGGGACGAGGATCCGTGGTCATGGCAAGATCTGCGAGAGCACATCTTTGTGTTGCGTAGGCAAAGCTGCAAGAAACGAGAGTGGGTGAGAGGGACCCCAAGGTGATGCTCAGACCTCCTATCCCTCAGGTTTGTAGGTGCCATGAGAAGATCTGTTTCTTTTGAACTTCTAAGCTAGTCTAGACTTGAACTCCTCATTTTCTGGGTGTGTGTTTAGTATTCCCAGTCCCAGGTCTTGGTTTGTCACCACCATGGCTTTCCCCAGCCAGGCGCTCCTGGGTCCTGAGTGAGCAGTTACTCCTAAAACATTGAAACTTCCCTTGTCCCTCCAGCCTTCCAGTTTGTCTGTAGTTTTCCTTCTCTCTTTATCCCATGCCCTCCACTCCTAGCTGTTGGGCTCCAGTGTCTCCCTTACTCTTTTTCTTTTCTTCTGTCCTCTGCTGGTCTGTCATAATCTCTTTTTGTGGTTCTCCAAAGGTGCCAACCAACAGCCAGAGTGCGGGTTGAGGCAAAGCCGCGTTACAGAGCAAAACAGATAATCTGACCTCTCCTCTAGGCAAGGACTGCATGGAAGACTCTGCCCCGGCATGTGAGACAACAGGAGCAGTGCAATGAGGCTTACCTTGTTCAGCAGCAAGGACCAGTGCAGGATAGCAAAGGTGAGGGAATGAGGAGGCCTGGTTTGGGGAGACCTTTTATACAGGTCCAGGCCCTTGCTGCAGGAAATGAGGCACCCCTGGGAATGGTGACTAAATTCCTTGTGCACCCCTTCTCGTGTGTCCTTCTTCCTGCATTCCTCTTTGACTTGTGCTTTATCATATGATCATTTCATCCCGGTGCAGCTGAATAGCAAATTATTTCTCTTATCAGTACCTCAGGTGGCGTGTCTGCCCACGTGGCCACGTGGAGCAGAGCTGTTGTTATGGGGCAGTGACGACTTCTAGTGGTGTGCCCAGCCCTTCAACCTTGTGGCATCCTAATATTATGTCGGTTATTATAATATCAGGGGGAAGTGTAATTACCAGCTGCAGCTCCTATAACTGGTTATTTGGGTTGGGAAATGTAGTTGGTTCGCTGGAGAGCCCCTGGGGAGTGGATGTTAGACACTGGATTAGAGCAGAGAAACTCCATTTTTGCAATCCTGACCTCCCTTCAGCAGAGTCCTCTGCCAGTCCTCTCAGGAGATTTTTCCTATGCTGCAGGAGTTTCTTTATTTCAGCCTTTGTGATGCTCTTTCCATGGAGGAACTGAAGCGCAGAAGGGCCCCCCCCACTCCGGTTTCAGGGCTTTGGGTGTTTAGGTCCCATCTGTTCCTGTTTCTTTCTGGCATCTCCTGTGAGTTTGGCATAGTGTTGTGGGAGAGAACATGCCTTCCACAGGCTGTCGGTTAGGGTGAAAGGGGAGCTAGCCATTTCGAGCCTAGCACAGCCTTGCTCCATTGTCTGGCCTGTGGTTCTTCCCCCATTTTTTCTTACCCTGCAGGGATCGTCTAGTGCAGTTTCTCTAATAGCTGCCCCCTAGCATGGGAGGAGAGGATTTCTGAATTATACTTAAACGCTGATTCACTCTGAGTCACATGAGTCTGAGACTGGAACAGAGCGCCCTGAGCCAAGAGTCTCCCTTTTCCTCAATGCCATTTTCAAGGCTTTGGTTGAATCTCCTAAACAGAGCTCCTCTTGAGGGATATTTTACCTTCCACCATTTGTCAATAATTATTTTTTCAGGTTGACTGAATGTCATCGCTACAGGAAGTGTAATGTTTGGTTCCCAGTGCCATGGTGGGCAGTCATACTGCAGTACTGTATGGTTCACGGTAGTGTTTGTATTGAGCTCCTGTTGAGATGTCTTGCCCAAGTGGGGCTACCTTGTGCTAGGTACTCAGGATTTACTAAGATAGTGGTATTCAACCTGTGGTTCATGGGCTGCAGGGAGTTTATAGCCTATCTCCAAGGGCTCCATGCAAGATTATCATGATCAATCAATGGCACGTGAATATGCACATTTACAATTCAAAGGAGTCTGCAGCTGGATTCAAAATTTCCAGAGGGGTCCCAATATGAAGAATGGTTGAAATCCACTGCACTAAGTAACAATGGTTATATGCACACTGCTAGCTAAGGTCAACTCTAGCAGTCGCCCTCAAGAAGCCCAAGCGACACGAGCCCCTTCCCGCCATCAGATGACGCCTTGTTGCAGCAGCAGACAGAGAGACAAGCAGGAGACAGGCTGACTCCTAGACGTACTTGCCTTGAGGCACTAGTGTGTGGGAATCAGGGTCGCGAGAGCTTGGTTGTGCTCCTGTGGTTGACTGTAATAAGAGGCAGCAGTTGAAGGAAATGCGGTGCGCACGGGTCAGCTGCTAGAAAGAGGCGTGTAGGGGACTGTTTGTGCTTGAGGGTTTCCTTTGCTTTCAGCCAGCCATGGCCATGTCAAACCCCTGGGAGGTGAGGTGAAGAGGAGGCTTGACTTCACAAAGATCAGGACACTTTTGGTGGGGCTGGGCAGGACTGCTGCTGGGGTGATGACACCAGTGTGTTTGAATGGTGTGATGGACCGAAATGGTTTGAATGGTTTCAGGAACCCAAAAATCCTTGTGAACGAGGGCCCTGGGGCTCAGGGGCTTTGGAAATCCTGAGCTGGCATGCTGAGAGATTATGGCTAGCAATCCTCAGAGGTGGCTGGGGGTGATGGACACTCCTCTCCTACTGAATGGCACAGAGAACTGGTGGCTCTTTCCATCCACCAAGTTAATAGCTTGATATTTGTCATCTGCATTTCTGGTCATTGCTGGGATGACCCATGCTTAAAAGAGGCACCTGGGGATGACTGCAAGACATGTAAGGAAGAAACTTCCTCCTCTTTTCCACGGGGGGAGAGCTCCTCTTGCTGTGGGATGTTGTGACAACATTGTTCAGACAGTGGGAAGTTATTTCCTAATTGATTCTGATGACCTGATTACAGGAAAACAGACACAACAGCCAGAGTCCTCCTAGGTACAGATTCAGACATATCCACAGACTGAAAAGTAGATGTGTTGTTTTCCTAAGCAGAAGACCTGCCCTCTTGCCCTTAGTTCTCTTGTAATTTGATTTTGTTTCAAAAAAGGTCCGCAAATAAACTCTGTGGGCCAGTTACCCCCGTGGTACACACACTCATAATGTCAGTGATACCATATGGGTAGGCATCAGCTGAGCATTTGATCTTTTTCAGATTTTTATCCTCCAAATTTCCCTAGCACCAAAACCACACCTACCACCAGGAAGTCTGGAGGAAACAAGATTGAGAATGAAGCAAAAGTGCCGATATTTATGGACCAAAGAGTTTAAAAGGAAAATAAATCCTGAGACCGATTGAATGTCACTAATGTTAAGATTTATTGTTTGTCATTATCAGTATGAAGACTGGATCAGGAAAGAGAAGAAGGAGATTATCCCAGGGGAAGAATTGTTCACATCTCTGGAGTGAAAGACTCTTTAGAGCACGGTAGAGACATTTATTGTTCAAAGTAACTAGGAAGAGAGAGAAGAGAAGTGGCAAGATATGGAAAGAAACGGAAGAGGCTTTCGGCACACAAGACACCATTACATGGCGGTGAACTTAAGAGTTTGGATCTGGCCTGCTCCTTGTTGCTGTGGCTCTTACTTGGGGCACGGTGGAGGGATCTTGCAGCACTGCTTGCTCTGCTGACAGCACTGCACGGGGGGGCAGCATTGCTGCGTGGGGACACAACACTGTGGCAGTTGTGGGCAGCACTGGGGCACGGGACAGACGGGCACAGGTTTCTCGATAACGCAGTTAATGGATGTGCTGGAGCTGTGGCAGGATGATTCATGACCGTGGCATCCGTGGGACGAGGATCCGTGGTCATGGCAAGATCTGCGAGAGCACATCTTTGTGTTGCGTAGGTAAAGCTGCAAGAAACGAGAGTGGGTGAGAGGGACCCCAAGGTGATGCTCGGACCTCCTATCCCTCAGGTTTGTAGGTGCCATGAGAAGATCTGTTTCTTTTGAACTTCTAAGCTAGTTTAGACTTGAACTCCTCATTTGCTTGGAAATTGTTTAGTATTCCCAATCCCAGGTTATGGTTTCACACCAACTTTGAATTTCCCCAGCCAGGTGCTCCTGGCTTCTGAGTGACCAGTTACTCCTAAAACATTGAAGTCTTCCAGTTTGTCTGTAGTTTTCCTTCTCCCTCTATCCCATGCCCTCCACCCCTACCTGTTGTGCTCCAGTGTCTCCCCTACTCTTTTTCTTTTCTTCTGTCCGCTGCTGGTCTGTCTTAATAACTTTTTGTGGTTCTCCAAAGGTGCCAACCAACAGCCAGCGTGCGGGTTGAAGCAAAGCCACATTACAGGCCAAAACAGATAATCTGATCTCGACTCTAGGCAAGGACTGTATGGAAGACCCTGCCCCGGCATGTGAGACAAACAGGAGCAGTGCAATGAGGCTTACCTTGTTCAGCAGCAAGGACCAGTGCAGAGAAGCAAAGGTGAGGGAATGAGGAGGCCTGTTTGGGGAGACCTTTTATACAGGTCCAGGCTCTTGCTGCAGGAAATGAGGCACCCCTGGGAATGGTGACTAAATTCCTTGTGCACCCCTTCTCATGTGTCCTTCTGCCTGCAGTCCCCTTTGACTCACACTTCGTGCTATAAGAATTTCAGCGTGGTACTGATGAAGAGAAAATTACTTTCTTTATTGGGACTTCAAGTGGCGTGTCTGCCCACGCAGCCCCATGGAGCGAGCTGCTGTTATGGGGCAGTGACGACTTCTAATGGTGTGCCCAGCCCTTCAACCTTGTGGCATCCTGATATTATGTCGGTCATTATAATAATGCAGGGATGTGTAATTACCAGTTGGAGTTCCTATAACTGGTTATATGGGATGGGAAGTGTTGTTGGTTTGCTGGAGGGCACCCAGGGAGTGGATGTCAGAGGCTAGATGAGAGCTGAGAAACTCTGAATATGCAGTCCTGACCTCCCTTCAGCAGAGTCCTCTGCCAACCATCTCAGGGGTTTTTCATTTGCTGCAGGAGTTGTTTCAGTACAGCCTTTCTGATGGTTTGTCCTTGGAGGAACTTTTAAGTCCTGAAGGGGCCCCCACAGATTTCCAGAGTTTGGGTGTTTAGGTCCCATCTGCTCCATCTGACATTGGCTCTTTGTTCCCTGTCGGTGGAGAGTTTCTAAGGCAGAGTTTGGTCTGCACAGATCTGGTAACATCAAGGGATTTTCTAACTGAAGGGCAAATCTGTGGGGCTACTGTCTGCAAGAATTGGTCCATGTTTCATCCTTAGTCACTGTTCTCATTATCTATGACTGGGTTTGTAAGCACTTTGGGTACCTTTAGCAGAGGTGCTGAAAGGATTGAGGAAGCTGTTTCCTATTCAATGTTAGGAGAATTCAACCAAGGGAGTTAGGTGCTCTTGTAAATTTTGGCAACCACAGGTAGTGACTCACTGCCATCTAGACGGCCTTCTGTCCAGGCTCTAGTCTTTAGAGACTCATCCAGGGCTGTTCCACTGGCTACAGAAAGATGCGATTGCTTTCTGGCATCTCCTGTGGGTTTGGCATAGTGTTGGGGGGAGAACATGCCTTCCACAGGCTGTCGGTTGGAGTGAAAGGAGAGCTAATGAGTTTGTGCCTAGCACAGCCTCGCTCTGTTGACTGGACTGTGGTCCTTCCCCATCTTTTTCTTTCCCTGCAGGGATTGTCTAGTGCAGTTTCTCTAATATTTGCCCCTTAGCAAGGGAGGAGAGGATATCTGAATTATACTTACATGCTGGTTCACTCCGAGTCACATGCCTCCAAGACTGAAATAGGGCACTGTGAGTTGAGATTCTGTGTTTTCCTGAATGCCAGTTTACAAGTCTTTAGTCATATCTTTTAAACAGAGCTCCTGTGGTTTCAGCCAGGTGTGGGCGCATCAAACCCTTGGGGATGAGGCAAAGAGGAGGCTTGACTTCACACACCAAAGGTTAGGGCACCTTTGGGGTGCTGGGTAGGACTGTTGCTGGGGTGATGACACCAGTGTGTTTGAACAGTGTCAGTAGACCAAATGGTTTCACATCCTTGTGACCATGGGCCCTGGGGCTCAGGGTGTTTGGAAAGCCTGAGCTGGCATGCTCAGAGATTATGGCTAGCAATTCTCAGAAGAGGCTGGGGGTGATGGAGACTACTGAATGGCACAGGGAACGATTTCCTCTTTCCACCCAGTGCTTTAATAGCTTGATATTTGTGGCCTGCTTCTCTGGTGACAACTGGGATGAAGCATGCTTAAAAGAGGAACCTGCTACCTGGGGATTACTACAACACATGTAAGGAAGAAACCTACTCCTCTTTTCCACGGGGGGAGAGCTCCTCTTGGTGTGGGATGTTGTGAAAACAGTGTTCAGACAGTGGGAATTTATTTCCATGTTGATTCTGGAGACCTGATTTAAGGGAAACAGACTTATCAGCCAGAGTCCTCCTAGGTACAGATTCATACAGATCCACAGACTGGACATACTGGCTAGAGTCCTGGTAGGCACGGCTTAATAGCGATCCACAGACTGATATGTAGACATGTTGTTTGCCTAAGCAGAAAACCTGTCTGTCACCTTGCACTTAGTTCTCTTATATTTGTATTCTCCTCATAAAGGTGAATAAACTCTTTGGGCGAATTCCTCAGCTCCTTAAGTCAGCAAACCCTTCTGGGTTGTAGAAGCTGAGCATTTGATTGATAATTTTCAGATTTTTTTCTTCAAATGCGCCTGTTACCCAAACCACACCTGACACCATCAAGTATGTTGATAAATAGACTGAGAACATAGCCAAAGGTCCTGTCATTTCTTGACCAAAGAGAGTCAGAAAAATATAAACTCAAGACAAAATGAATGTCATGTTTGTTAAGGTTTATTGTTCACCATTATCTACCTGGAGACTGGAGTAGGAAGGAGAAGCTGGACATTTTAACCAGGAAAAGAATGGGTCACACCTGGGCAGTGTAAGACTCATTGGAGCATGTTACAGACACTTATTGATCAAAATACATGGGAAAAGAGAAGCCAAATGGCAAATGATAAAAGCAGACAGAAGAGGCTTTAGGCAGGTAAGATGCCATAACAAGGAGATGAATGAAGCAGGCAGGTCTTGGCATCTTCCTCATCGCTGTGGCTCTTACTTGGGGCACGGTGGAGGGATCTTGCAGCACTGCTTGCTCTGCTGACAGCACTTCATGGGCGGGCAGCACTGCTGCACAGGCGGGCAGCACTTTTGCACGGGGGGGCAGCATTGCTGCACGGGGGGGCAGCAGGGCTGCACGGGACAGATGGGCACAGGTTTCTCGATGACGCAGTGAAGGGACGAGCTAGAGCCATGGCAGGACGATTCATGACGGTGGCATCCGTGGGATGAGGATCCGTGGTCGTGGCAAGATCTGCGAGAGCACATCTTTGTGTTGTGTAGGCAAAGCTGCAAGAAACAGAGATTGGATAAGAGGAACCCCAGGCTGATGCTCACATTTCCATCCTGTATTTTTGTAGGGGCCCTAGCGACACTGTTTTCCTCTGAAATTTTAGGTTGCTATAGAAATGAACCTACAGAGCTGCTGTGTGCTTTGTCTGCTATTTCTGGGCTTAGACCATGGCCCACCAGATACTGTGGCTGTTTCCAGCTGGATGTCCCTAGCTTCAGAGAGATCTGAAGTACTCTGAAGACACTGTATCTTCTCCGAGCATGTTGCCAGCCAGGACTTTTGGACCTTTCTTCCGTCTCCCCAACAATTTATTTTCCTATCCCTTCAGATTTCTCCCTTTTATACAATATTCCGCGCATTGTCAGTGCATCCTGCACAGGTCTTTGGTATTGCCAGCCAGGCTATAAGAAATTGGGCTTAGCCTAAGCTCCTCGTCAAAACCCATTGATATTTTTCAGACCCTCTCTCTGAAAAGATACTCTAAGAAAGCTGCTGCTCTGAATCCTAAGGAGAAAGAGTTTACTGAGACTTACCCTGCTGAGCAGAAAGGAGGAATGCGGAGGGAGACGATGAGCTGAATGAGGAGGACTGGGACGGGAGAGCTTTTATATGGCGTGGAGCCGCTCTGCGGGAAGTGAGGTGCCTGTCGGCAATGCGGACTTCATTCCTGACATGCCGAGATCCCCGTGCACCTGTTGTATCAGTCTTGTCACAGTTACTGTTTGATTCATTTTTATGCTCTAATACTGTCTTGTCCTACCTGATTCACTGCAAATGAATCCACACACTAGACCGGGAGTGATGCAGGCACTTAAAGGTCTGTTGTGACACTGAACCCTTCAGTGGCATGTAGAAATGTGAATACGAGAGTGAGACAATGATTTGTTAAAAAACAACCAGTATTACTGAGTCAGTGGAAGGGTGTTTTCCTCTGGGAAATGCCAACTCCTCCTGGCACGCTATGTAGCAATGGGGAAGCGTGGGTGCATGGCTGCGGGGCACACAGGGAGACAACGTTGGAGGTGTGATGTAGAAGTAGGAGGATCTGCTTCTCAATCTTGTTCTCTATCTACCCAAACTCTTTCACTGAGACTGAGATTATAACTTGTGCTACTAGTGCATTGTAGCTTCCTCTTTGTAATATAATTTTTATAGTGCATTTTTTAAAGCTTTTTTAGCTTTAGTTAATTAATCCAATTCACAAAAATAAGAGACCTGATATTTAAAGATATAATTTAAATTCCCCCCAAAAATACATAGAGAGAGAGTGCTTCCCTAACCCAAGCCCATGCCAAGTACTGTCTGGCATCCTTTCCTTTTCAGTCTCTGATGGTTCTTCTTGGGGTTTTTTGTAGTCCTGTCCAGCCCTCATGTGCTATGACTCTAGCTTCTATGAGCAGGGAGCAGAAAGAGGAGCAGCAGCTCTGGTAGAGGAAGGGGATGAGAGTGGCAGTCAGGGTGGGGGCAGGGAGTATTTCTCGCTCTCTAGCTACAAATCTGTGCACCCCCCGAGGTGGAGCATGGGGCCCAGATGCTCAGTATGGAGAACGTGTGCAGGGTCCGAGATTAGAGGCCACTTATAGGAAGTTGTGTGGCCAAACCTCCATCTCTCTCAGGGGTTCAGGTTCCTGATTCCCTGGCTCACTTGTGATCTCCTCCCTCCCTCTCCCCATCCCCTTCCCATTTCTCCCCATGTTGTCCAGTAACCGATTGGGGTGAGCAGTGGTGCGATCGTGGGGGCTGGGCTCTAGCTTCCCTGTTCCTCAGGAGAGAGAAACCTCAGAGAGGGCAGTCGAAGCAGACAAAAGTTAGAGCTTGGGAAGTGGATCCCTGGGGCAAGGAAAGATCATCCCTGTTTAAACTACCCTAGACCCGTGTTTGTGTTACCTGTTTATATAAACTCCAGGAGCAACCCTCATGCACGTTAAGCACGGGACTCTGGAAGTGCCAGGACTGGGGTCCACTGCACGCTTTCTGAATGTGAAGCCTAGTGTTTAGGACCCTGCAAGAAGGGAAGGTGAGAGGCTTGTTTCTAATCTCTGTTCCCAGCTTATTTCTGTTTGAACCAGTGTCTGTGGGTAGGATGCATATCGCGTGCTGTGCACAAACAAGAGGGGGCATGGCTGTCTTGCTTAGGGGTACATCACTTCCCTTTGAGTGCCAGTTTGGGGCAGGGAGAGCTGGTGCTCAGACTACAAGGAAGGATTGTGGTGTGGACTCAGGGAAGGCAGCATGAATTTCTCAGCGATGCTGAGAAGGTGAATCACTGTCTGAGGGAGAACTAAAGGGTTTCTGACACTTGGCCTGGCTCTGCCAAGTGGTCTGTAGCTCTTCTTGAATTAGTTGTGTGTCTTACCCATCAGGTATTGCACTGATTGCATTTTGCAAAGTTTTGCCAGCAGGGTATAAAGTTGAGAATCTGAAAAATTCATGTGAAAGTTGAATTTGTTCTGACCCTTCAACAAAAAAGGTGTTTTTACCTTCTGGGTTTGCTTTGTGTCATTTGACACGGGCATGTATTAAACACATTACTTGCTTGCTTCATCTGAGATGCTGGTTAGGAAAGGTTGATCTGCAAGGACCTGATGGTCCATTTCTAAGGTTTCAACAGTGGTGTCAGATAAGGAAAACCTGGCCGTAGTAACTGCAGGGTATTGGGGAATGAATTTTGTGGTGTGGTCCCAGTTACCAAAAATGAGGAGTCAGTGGTGGCATTATGAGCAGGTGGCTGCTACCTTGTGGTTAGTATTTGGATTTGAAATGCACTGGTTTGTTGAGCATGACCTGGGATGAGCTTTTTTTGTGCACAGCACAATCTATGTTGCAAGCATGATACAATCTGCATAACTGGGGGAAGCTGGGGCAGGGAGAGCTATGAAGTATTATTTCCCTGGTTGGTGAGATGCAGGGAGATGCAGATGTGTTGGTGTGAAAGAAGAGCCAGTGAGCTACTCCTCAACTGGAACAAGTGGACGGAGGATTTGTGATATTGTGAGTTGATGCTGCTAACCCAAAACCAAGGTATTCCCAGATTATATTGGGATTAAATTATTCCCTGATAGCCTTTCCTTGATTTTTTTTTAGGGTCTGTTGATACACCAGGTGAGAAAGATGACAGGAACAGCCAGAGTCAAAGTAAATAAATCCCCAGAAAGTGCTGCTTTCAGGAAAGAGGAGCTTTATTGTATTTGCATCTCAAATTTGAGACTGAAAAAGGAAATGAGGTAGGAAAAGGACTTTGACAAACACAGAGGAAAAATCAAACCACACATGGTGCCTGAGAACAGTACTTTGCTCCGTGCAGGGATGATGTCTGCAAGCATGTTACAGGCACTTAGTGATGAACATAAATGGAAGAAGAGAAAACAAATGACAGAAAATGAATTCAGGCAGTAAAGGCTTTAGGCAGTTCTGCCACCATGCCAAAGAGATAAATGGAGCAGGCAGGTCCTGGCGTCCTTCTTGTGGCTGTGGCTCTTACTTGGGGCACGGAGGAGGGAACTTGCAGCACTGCTTGGTCTGCTGACAGCACTTCACGGGC
>NW_017728904.1:339240-359526 GCF_001723895.1 Crocodylus porosus
GATGGAAACCTCGGCTTCTGCCCCTGTCTAAAGTCTGTAATTGCAATGACATTAACTTAGTTTCCGTGGATTCCTTTTCTTTTCCTGGCAGGTTGTACAATGATTTGATGCCTACCTGGCTGGAGTCATCTGAGCCCAGTTTTTTCCCTGCCCAGGTGGGGGGTCAGACAGACTTCTGATCTTTTTCTGTTTTTTTCTAGACAAGTAAGCTAATTACTTCTACACCAGGGACAGTTCCTTAGGTAAATGGAGAAATTATTTTTCATGTATGACATGAGGTTTGAATGGTTTGTGTGGATTGGTTAACTAGGAACTACCCAACTAGGTACTGTCTCATTGACAGTAGAGAGAAAAGAGCACTAGAGATGGAGTCATTTGGGTGTGTTCACACATTCATTAATGCACTTTTGCTAAAGTGCATTAAATTTAGTACCTCTATTGTGTGGTGCTAGAAAAAGGTGCATTAGCCCACTTTAAAGTGTATTAGTGAAAGCGCGCAGATTTTTGTGATGCTTAAATGCACGTTAAAATAGGCTAATGCACATTAAAGCACATATGTAGACATGCCCCATGTACAACCTGATCTGCTTATAGAGCAGCCAGATCTGGAGCTGGAAGGCTGTACTGTTTGGTATAGAGGATTGCAGGAGGAACTTGCTCAATCATAGAATCAGAGCATCATAGAAGTCGGGTCGGAAGGGACCTTGTAGATCTTCAAGTCTGACCCCCCCTCCTGGGAAGGAAAAAAACTGGGCTCAGATGACTCCAGCCAGGTAGGCATCAAGCCTCTTCTTAAAGATCCCCAGGGTAGGAGCCAGCACCACTTCCCTTGGAAGTTGGTTCTAGATCCTAGCCGCCCTGACTGTGAAGTAGGTCTTACGGATGTCTAATCTAAACCTACTCTCCAACAACTTGTGGCTGTTATTAGATAGAGGATGTCCTGTGAAGGAGAACTTGGGCATGACAAATGATTGCAAAGGACTATTTTGAATAAGTCTTTATGAACCAAACCTAAAAGGGAGGTTAAGGGAAGTCCTTTGGGCTGTGAGGAGGAGGATAGGCCTGGAATTACTTCTGAACTTTCTAAACCTAGCCCCTTGTTGAGAAAACTTGATCTTGCCAGTGAAATTTTAGGTTTCCGTAGTGCACATAAGGAAGGAACGATCCATCTAGTATGAAGGAATATTCTTTATGGAGTTAGTTCATAGGCAATCCTCAGTTCATAGGTATCTGTTGACAGTCACTCCCACTAGGTTATCTATTATCCATTTACTCATTATTAGGGTTTGTATCATCCTGGCACCACCCAACCTGACCTGAGATGTACCTGCCTGGTGCTAGGTACTCTTCAGGCTCTGAAGGGGAAGTCCATCTTGCTGTTCTGAAGGACAACTTGGAAATATCCTGCCTTTGACAGTGTAGAGGTGAAGATAGAGGTGCACCTTACACAGGTCCAGAAAAATGAAGGCATTTTGAAGGTGCATAGGAGCCAGAGGAGGCATAGAGATGCCTAGTGGGATTTTCTGAAGCCTTTCAGTACTACATTCCCAATGAAAAGAATCATTTGAAGCATGTCCTTGAATGTTTTTTCTGGTGCATAGCAACACCACTACCCAAGATGTTAAACAATTTGTCCCTGGACAGCTGGGATTGAGCCCGTGGAAGTGTTACTTATAGTTGAAATGCACTGATTCAAGTGGCGTGCATAACCCTCTGGTCATGTGGCAGACTTGGACTATTTTTGTTATGCTAAAAAGACAAGCAACTCCGGGCATGGTAGTGCTGGGAGCAGGGGCTCTGCTCTACTGCTGCTTGCCCAGCCTTGGTGTGGGGGATTGGGGAAGGAGGAGTTGGGCATGGGTTGCTCCAGGAGGAAGTGGGCAAGCAGCAGCAGGGCATAGCCCCAGCTCCCAGCACTGCTGTGCCTGCATCCTGCTCCCCTCTGCCCCAGCTGGACAAGCGGCAGTGGCACCTGCATCCCGCTCCCCCTGACCTCAGCTGGACAAGTGATGGTAGCACTTGTTCCCTCTGTCCCAACCGGACAAGTGATGGCAGTGCCCGCTCTCCCCGCCTTGGCTGGACAAGTGGTGGCACTGTCCCCTCCTCCTGTCCCAGCTGGACAAGTGGAGGCAGTGCTCGCTCTCCCTGCCCAGACTGAGAAGCGGTGGCAGCACCTGAATCCCACACCCCCCTGCACTGCCTGGGCAAGTGGCAGCAGGGCAGAACCCCTGCTCCGAGCACTGATGCAGGTGCAACAGCGCTGGGAGTGGGGGTTATGCCCTGCTGCTGCTTGCCCCTTCTGCCTGGAGTAAGGCATACCTGCATCGTGGCTTCCCCCAACCCCACACTGGCTGAGCAAGTTGCAGCAGGGCATAGTCCCTGCTCCCAGGGCTGTTGTGCCCGCATCAGTGCTGGAAGTGGGGACTCTGCCCTGCTGGCACGGCAGCACTGGGAGCCCGGGTTATGCCCTGCTGCTGCTTGCCGACTTTGTCCCTGCCCGGGGCCCAATCCCTCCCTCCCCCATGCCTCTTCCCTTCCCCCTCCTCCAGCCCCTACAGACTTAGCAGCTGGAGGCAGCTGTGTCAGCTGCCTGTTTAGTCTATGGCCGAATCACCGAATCTTTTCTGAATCTTTTTCAAATCAATTTGGAAGCTTTGAATGGATCCAGAGCTTTTAATTGATCTCCCGATTCGATTCAGATTTGGGCCGAATCGCCTCTGAATGGAATCGGCTACTGCAGCTTCACACAGCTCTAATATCCATTACACCAGGATCAATCCTAAACAGGTTTCCCAGATAAGATGTAGTAACAGTCTATCCTGGGATACTGAAAAGTATGTTTGTACAGTTATCCCAGGATCATGGTGGCCTTAGGGTTGTTGGGGCCCTGGGCAAGAGGGTCATTTGGGGCCCCTTTAAAGCTTAATTGTGATGACCTATAAGCAAGTCAGACATCTTCAATTTCAATTTCACTTTGCCCTATCCATGAAACTGCAATGAAAGTATTTTAATACAATATTGATAATACAAATATTCCGTGTAATTAATTTGTATTTTTATAAAATGTGGGGCCCAGGGTGGTCACCCAGTTTGTCCTCCCCTAAGGCTGCTACTGCCCAGGATTATATCATTGAATCAATGGCAGAAAAGTGGCAGTGTATTCAGCCACCCATTAAACCCTGATTAGAAGGGTGATGTGTACACATGCCACATCCTGGGATATTTCTGTTCTGGGGTAAATACAAGCACTGTTTACCCAAGGACAAACGCAGTGTCTATTCCTAGCCTAAGTTCAAGTATCTCGAGTTCCTAACTCATCCAGTTCTGTAAAGTCTCTGCAGCAGATTATTCAGCAGAGCAGGTTAATCCCCTCTCTTGCCTTGCATCTACGTCAGATCTGCTGCGGGCTCTTCCTTAGGCAATAGGGTAATGTCCATGCTTCCTGCATCTCGTTTGAATTTCATTTAGACTTGGGGAAAGATATCTGCATTTCTCCCTGAAGTCAGTGGAATAGCCAAAGCGAGAACAGAAGTCAGCTTGCTTAGTTGACTAGACTGCACTTCTTCCTGTATCACCTGTTTTTTCTTTCTTCACCTGCAGGCATTCATTTTTCAGTTTTTTGGTAATATTTTACCACCAGAGGGTGGTTAAAGTAAAATGCTAATTCTCTCTGACTCCCTGGCAAACTTTAGAAGCAGATATCTTCTGCTCCCAGTGTTGCTCTCTACTATTTGGCAAGAATATATATTTCTGCCTTTTAAAAAAAAGGTTCTTCTTTAGAAAAACTGGATCTGGAATTATCTGGAAGGTCATTTCTGAGAATTCAGTAGTGTGTTTGAGCAATGAGAGAGTCATGATGATGGAGTGTTATTTCTCAAGTGAACTTCATGTGTGGCTTACAATTAGATAATGAGCATTGTTAATGCTGCATTTATGGTCATGCTATCATTATCTGTTATTAGCCTAATTATTTGTATTACATAAATGCCAAAAGGCCTGACCTGGAAAAAGTCAAGTGTTATATACTTTCCTGTCCCCCTCATCTCCTTTAAAAACCTCAAACTGACTATTGTGGTTTTTGTGATCTGTCCCTGTGAGAAGTGGAACAGTTATCAAATAGATAATGGAGATTTCTGCTGCTTTGGGTGTATTGTTAAACGTGTAGACAAAACCCCCCCTCTGATTTTACTGGGATGATACTTCTCTCTGAAGCATATTACAGAAACAGTATTCTAAAAATGTATACAGTTTACTCAAGGTAATAAGTTTTATAGGAAAATCCTGTATATATTGGGCCAAATTTCCAGGTGACTTCAGTGAAGCAATGTTGTTTTCAACAACCCCTTTCCATCTTCAGTACTAGTAAGACCTCAGCTAGAGTACTGTGTTAGATTGTGTCTAATTCTGAGCACCAAACTTCAAGAAAGGTGTGGACTAACTGGACAAACTCCATAAAAAGGAACAAAAAATGAACAGCTGTCTAGAAAACACAATTCATGACAAAAGGTTGAAAGATTTGGGTTGGCTTTGGCTAGAGAAGTGAAGGCTGAGGGAAGAGACAAGAGTCTTCAAAGACCTCAAAGGTTATTGTGAAGTGGAAGGTTAGAAATTGTTCTCCATGGGCATTGGGAATTAAATAAGAAGTCATGGACTTAATATGAAGCAAGGGAGATTTAGCTTGATATGAGGAAAAAAAACTTTCTAGCTGTAAGGTTAGTTCAGAACTGAAGCAGGGAGGTTTTCATTGGAGCTTAAGGGGCAGTTAGAGAAATATCTGTCAGGAACAATTTGGGATATTTGACCCTGCCTTGGACCTGTGAATGGTCTAGACGACCTCTCAGGGCCCAGTCCAGCCCTATTCTCTATGATAAGAGGAGTTCTGGAATATTGAGAAAAAAAGAATTGAAGAATAACCAGAAACGAGGCTATTTCATGACCAAACTAAAAGACAAATACCATGATGCTTTCGTGAATGTTATGTTTTATTGTGTGCCATATCAAGCTGCAGCATGAAGCAGGAAAGCAAGATTAGAACGATTCCCATACTCCGGGAGCATACACGACAGCGGAAAGGACCCTCATTAAGAACACTTCACACTTATACAGCGGGCAAATCTTCAAAGCATGGTACCATCAGACACAGAGAAGCTGCAATTTATGCAACAAGACAAAGCAACCTTCGGCACATCAGCCATCTTCATAACAGGAGGAAAGGAACAGGCAGGTCTTGGCTTCTCTCCTTGCTGTTCTTCTGGCTGTTACTTGGGGTACTGTGGGAACTGGGGATACTTGGGGTACTGGGGGTACTGGGGGCATTGTGGGAACTTGGGGTACTGCACAGGGTACTTGTAGCACTGCTGATAGTCTGGGTAGTAGGGTGGACGGTATTGTTGCCATTGACAGTAGGATGGCCTCTCTACCACAGAGATGTGGCAGGAAGGTCTGGACTCATGGCAGCGAGACCCAGAACTGTGGCATGAGGGTCGTGATTCGTGGCAGGAGGTTTCACGCTCGTGGCAAGGTCTGCGGGAGCACATCTTCAGTCGTGTGGGCAAAGCTGCAAGAAACAAGGCAGAGACGCTCTGTGTTAAATGAACCAGAAAGGACCTTCTCCCCTTCCCTTTTCTATTTCTACAGCACTCAAGGTAAGGTCTTTCTTCTTCTTCAGTTTTAAGCTAGTGGAAACATGAATCCCCAAAACACTGGTGCCAACATTTCTGGGAGATCATCTAGAATACATGACTTCAAACCAGGGTGTCACTCTGATGTGGGTTTCCGCAACAAGATACAACTAGCTCATGAGAAAGGAAAGCTGCTTCAAAAATGCTGCTTGCTTTCCTCTCTGGCAAACTTCAGCCTAAATTAAAAGGTTGGACAACTCAGTCCTTCAGAAGCCATTTTGAACCAGTGTCATTAACCTGGTACCAACACTCTCTCATTCAGCTCTGTGATCTGGTCCCTCTGTAGGCTCCTTTCCTTCACCTTTTCCCCTGGTTTTCTGATATTCTGTCTGTGCACCACAAGTTTTTTTTGGTGCTAGCATAAAGAGGCAACCACATACACAGAGGGTGAGGACAGGGAAAGCCCAGTCCAGAGACAGGAGTAAATTTAAGACTATGATTTGCAAAGCATTATATTAAAGCTTCCATTCAAGTAGCAGATAGAAACAATAGAAATCAGACTTACCCTCTTCAGCAGCAAGGACAAATGCAAAGGAGTGAAGATGAGTGAATGAGGAGCACTGGGTTATGAGATCTTTTTATATGGTTCCAGTCCATAGTCTAGGAAATGAGACAGCCCATAGCAATGTTGCCCCAGCCCTTTGCTCATCTGAACCCCTGCCTGTCTAGTATATCTAGAACCTATGAACTCTTTGACTCATTTTTTATTACAATGATTATTTTGATCCATTGTTGATGCAGAGCACTTTGGTAAGAAAAGTTCTTTCATGATTATTTCATGTGTGATGAAACTGCCAGTAAAGAGTTGAAATGGTTTGCATGTTGGCAACCAGTTCTGAGTCAGTGGAAGAACCAGATTTGCGAAACTTAGGGTGGTTTCCCTGGGACCATGTGACAGCTGAACACCAGGGCTTCTCTGATGTGGTGGTTGCTTGATTGTGCCACAAGGAAATGTAGTTACCAGGTGTGATCCTGTGAATCCTGCTTCTCTCCAAGTCTCTGCAGTCCCATAACCAGTCTGCCACATGCCAGCACAGTAGCTGAAGTGACATCCACCGAAAAAACAGTGATTTCAAAGAAACAGTGAATGAGCGCATCTACATGTGCGCATTTACTGCGCAGTAACTGAAATTACTGTGTAGTATGAGTGTGCGTCTACACATATACAACTGTACTGTGCAGTAAACATGGCGACTTATGCTGATGGCATCATGCAGGTATTAAATTTATGCCCAATTACTTACTGTGCAGTAACACATACAGATGCTTTACTGCTCAGCAACATTGTGTGTGTGGGCTGATTTTGGATTAACTTTAGTCCCAGCTCAGTCCACACACAGCGTTAATGTGCTTTAACACCTGCACATGTAGTTGCTGGCTCATCCCCAATTTACTGCGCAGTAATTTACTGTGCAGTAAATTTAAGTTGGCCTAAATGCACTTGTAGACATACCCACTGAGCACAAACATGTTCAGTTCTCACTCTCACAAAATTAAACTAATTATGGTCTTCATATCTTGCTTCTAATCTCAAATTACAGGGTCATAGACATTAGGGCTGGAGGGGACCTTACAAGATCATCCAGTCCAGCTCCCAGAAAGTTTCCCTTCTCTTTCATTGGCTTTAATTAGCTAACGTCTGTAATGTATTTTCAAGATGTGCACTGTATAAGGTGAAGTGTTCTTATTGAGCTTTATTTCTGGTGCGTTATTTGTATTTGGTAAAGCGTATGAAATATTTTTATGATGGAATAATTTAATTTACTTTCCTTCTTTGGTCCCCAATTGAGGCAATAAGCCTTTACAATTTGGAGGCAATAAACCTTTAGAATTCATGAGAGTTCCACTGTCAGGGGGTTTTCCTACTCTTTGTCCAAGATGGATTTATATTCTTATTTTTTTTATTCCCTTAATTCATATTACCAAAGCCAATAGCTTCAGTGAAGCAGACGGTTTTGAAGGAAACGCAGATCTCAGCAAATTTCCCGTCTTTCAGAAACCAGAAAAAAAGGAAAATTCATCTTGAAAAGTGCAGGGCTGTAACAATATTTTTTTTCTTTGTAGTGAAACATCCCTTTATAGTGAAAATTAAAGAAGCTGGAAAAAAGAGGAGTAAAAAAAAAAGTCATCGTAATTATGTAAGCTGGGCTTCATCCTGAAGCCTAGGGCAACATTTAGAAAGAGTGGCGGGGGCATAATTATAGAGACCACTCAAGTTTATGCATCTCTGTGTATTGGAAACACACCTCCCATTCTGATGTTCTTGCTTTGCATCTTGGATTGCATACATCATATAGTGAAACATATTCCTGTCCTCATTCTTAGTTTTGACATCAATAATAATAGGGTTCCTCTCTCCTTTCAACGTACTAATAAGCCATTTGTTAATTAAATGTCTAATGCATCACACACCATATTAAGCATGTGTTCTACATAATGTCTCAAGAAAGACATGCCGTACTGCAATGAATTGAGATGAGAAGTAAGGCAAGACTTAACATATCAGGGTGGTGAGGTACGGTAGGCAGGTGACTGGCTGGCTCAATGCCCCAGAAAGCTTGCATAAGTGAATAGCTCCCATTCATAAATGCAGGATAGGACCCTAAACAGAATCACAAGGTAAAACTTTTTTAATCAAGGGGTAAATAGGCACTTGATTTAGGATAAATGTCCTTGTGTGCTTGTCCAAGTTACGTGGACCAGGCAGGGAGTAACAAATATGGGAAAAGGCTCCTTGGAGTCTCCACTCACTAACCAACATAAACCTGTCCAGGATGTTTTCAACTGGTATAAACCTGTATGGCTGCTTCTTTAGTCTTATAGGTTTATATGCTTTTTATTTAATCCTATTGGGTGTGTCAACATGTGCAATTAATGCTATTTGGCTTTACTGCACAGTAGATTTACTGCTCAGTGGACTAATTTACTATGCAGTAAGCACCTAGACTTGTGGACAGTGACACTTTCCTGTGCAGTAGAATAGGTTACTGCACAGTAAAAGTGTCTCATGTAGACACAGCCACTTTTCATCAGTGTGAGGGAAAACAAAATAAACCTGGTTTAAACTGTAATAAGAGTGTGCTTTGTACCAGGTTAATGACACCGGTTCAAAATGGCTTCTGAAGGACTGAGTTGTCCAGATGTTTAACGGAGGGTGGAATTTAAAGCTGATTCATTGTACTGGTACTGAAAGTTATGTGTATGTTGTTACTGTGGCTTAAACCAGGTTTGTTTTGGTTTAGTTGGTGTTGGCTAGCAAGTAGTTTAGGCTAAAGTGAAGCAAACCGCTCCTAAATTGATACAAAAGTGTCCATAGAGAGCTTTATGGAATCTGTTCAACTCAGCTGGTGCAGATGTATGTATGGACAAAGCCTAAGTCAAACTGAAGCAATTCTGCAGGTAGTACTGCCACAGAACTGGGGCTGGCCAAATCCATTCCTGAACACTGCAGTCATTTAGAAACCTAGGAAAAGTCACATGTACCAGCTCTTTGTACTTTCTGCCATCTTGGTTCAAATGCCCCATCACCTAATTCAAAGTTTCAGGTCTCTGAGACTGTGGTCTCTGATCTTTTTTTTTTTGTATGGCTGATATAGAACAGCAACTGTATTTTATACTGAGGTGGTTAAGCCAGACAATTGAACCAGGTCTCTGATGAACAGTTCTGTTTTTCTATTTATGCTGCAAAAGATTCATTCATCTGACAGATCTGCCTGCATGCTTACTGATCTTGCTCAGATGCAGGATTATGGCCCTAATCTTGCAATCTTTGCTCACCCACCTGTTTCCAAGAAGGCTGTAAGGTGTAGCTATAGCAGCAAGGTTTGCATAATGGTTACATGTTTGGCTGCCTGGGAATTCCCCCAAGAAAATGGCATGGATGTTTGCTTGTGCCAGGTAATGCTCTTACAGGGGTAGGCAAAATGTGGCCCATGAGCCGGATGTGGCCCCCAAGGCCATTCTACCTGGCCCGCGGGGCCCCTAAAAAATTTTGAAAATTTATATTTATCTGCCCACAGCTGCTTGTCATGCAGCCCTCAATGGCTCGCCAAAATTCAGTAAATGGCCCTCCGCCCGAAATATTTGCCTGCCCCTGCAGTTTAAGAAAAGCTCAAGCTCTTCTTTATAGACTGGGCTATTCCAACATTTTGTTGGCTAATATCTTAGCCTGTTCCCTCCGCCGTCCCATGCGAGCCGGATGTGTTATCACAATGAAATCAGCATGACTGAGCAGTAAGGGGAGAAATTCAGATCCTGTTAAAGTCAATGGGAGACATAGCTTGGCCCTTACAGAATAGCATGTGACCACACCTACACCTGTGATTAACTGTGATGTAGTACATTAATTATAACCTCTATTAATAGAAAATGAAATTCAGTTCATGGTAGGCCAGGACTTCTGGTTTCTGTTTCCACCTTTGCCATGGGCTTAGTGTATCATCTCGTCCAGGTTGTCTTATTGCCCTGTGCTGTGCTTATACCATCAGTAAATGTAGCAGCGTATCTAGCATTTGGGACCTAGAAGTAGGAAGCGGTTCATAGTTTTTGTGAAAATGTTCAGAATGTTTTTCTTTTAAATGAAAGGAATTTTTGTTTAAAAAATGCCAACCTCCTTTTTATAAATGACGTAAATACTTCTTATAAGAAGAATTTGAATTATGTCCTCAAAGTCCTTTAAACCGTGGTATAACTAACTCATAAAGGAGATAGTTATTTCTGATTTTAATACTTAAGCATTTTTGTAGACCAGTCTAGAAGCCTAAATCTTTCTTAGGGCAGAACCCCAGGCAAAACCTTTGTAGAAAATTCTGCTTCTCTTTGGGTAAGGAGAGATATTTATATGTTCAAAGCTTTTTCAAAATCCCTCCTTTTATAAGCACTTTTAATTCATAGTGCATCAGTCATATACAGATGAACAACAGCCCCCTAGCTAAAGTATCACTGAAGCCCTTCAGATTCATCTTGGGCTTGGCTGAAAATGAAGCTTAGGGAGAGACAGTGAGAATATAATAGAAGGGGGGAAAAAAAAGACTGTTGATTTCTGAATTTGTCTGTTGTCCTTTTGTCTATTTATTCCAGATAACCAAACTACAAAGGAAAATGTCTGAAAAAATGTTCTCCCTGTTTTTCAACCAGCAGCAGCATTTAAGAGCTCATGGTTTTTTAACTGGGGCTGCAGATGCCTAGCTGGCATGCGAACCTGGATCTCGCCTGGCTCAGCTCAGGGAAAGGGCACCACATTTACAGCCTTTGCCTGAGATTTTCCAGGCTGTCTCAAGTAGGGAGTGTCACAGATTCATATATTCACAGCTGCTAGGGTTGGAAGAGACCTCAACAGATCATCGAGCCCGGCCCCCTGCCCCGGGCAGGAAAGAGTGCTGGGGTCAGATGACCCCAGCCAGATGCTGGTCTAACCTTCTCTTGAAGACCCCCAAGGTAGGGGAGAGCAACGCCTCCCTTGGGAGCCCATTCCAGATTCTGGCCACCCTTACCATGGAGAAGTTTTTCCTGATATGTAGCCTAAATCTGCTCTCTGTCAGTTTGTGACCATTGTTTCTTGTTACTCCAAGAGGTGCCCTAATCTCTGATTTCTTGCTGTGCCCCCCTAATGAATTTGTAGGTGGCCACAAGATCACTCCTCAGCCTTCTCTTGCGGAGGCTGAAGAGATCCAGGTCCCTTAGTCTCTCCTCATAGGGCTTGGCCTGCAAACCCTTAATCATATGAGCGGCCCTCCTCTGGACCCACAAGGTTATCCACATCCTTCTTAATGTATGGTGCCCAAAACTGGTCTCAGTACTCCACCTGCGGTCTGAGCAATGCCATATAGAGAGGAAGTATCACCTCCTTGGATCAATTTGTCATGCATCTGCTAATGCATGATAAAGTGCAGTTAGCTTTGCTGATGATTTCGTCACACTGACGACTCGTGTTCATCTTGGAGCCCACTATGACTCCAAGATCCGCTTCCACTTCTGTGCAGCTGAGAGGGCCATTCCCCAGCCAGTAGGTGTGCTGGATATTTTTATGCCCTAGGTACAGCACTTTGTATTTGTCTGTGTTGTATTACATCCAATTGTGTTCTGGCCAATTTTCCAACCTGTCCAGGTCTGCCTGCAATCGTTCCCCACCCTCTGATGTATTCTCTCCACCCCACAATTTAGTATCATTCACAAACTTGGACAAAGTACACTTCATGCCCACAACCAAGTCACTGATGAAGACATTGAAGAGTACAGACCCAAGGACCGAGCCCTGTGGGACCCCACTACCCACATCCTTCCAGATCAATACGGACCTGTCCACCACCACTCTCTGTGACCCCCAAGCCAATTTGCGATCCACCGGCCTGTGTGATCATCTAAGTCACAGTCTCTTAATTTATTTATGAGACTGGGATGAGATACCATATTGAAGACCTTCCTAAAATCCAAGTAAATGACATCCATCTCTACTCCTTCATCTAAGCATTTTGTGACCTGGTCATAAAAAGAAACCAGATTGGTTAGGCATGATCTACCTGCTATGAATCCATGCTGGTTGCCCTGCTGCATTATTTTTCCCACTGGACTTACACAAATATAATTCTTAATAATTTTTTCAAAGACTTTTCCAAGGATAGAGGTGAGACTAACTGGCTTATAAATACTCAGATACTCCTTCCTCCTTTTCTTGAAAATAGGGACCACATTGGCCCTTTTCCAGTCCTCCGGGACCTGACCCAAGTGCCACAAGGGCTCAGACAGCCGGGCCAGTGGTTCTACTATGACACCAGCTAATTCCTTCAGTGCCCTCGGATGCAACTCATCCAGTCCTGCCGACTTGAACATATCCAGTCCATCCAAGTGACTCTGCACCAAGTCAGCGTCAACAGTTGCTGGGCTGATGCCCATCTAAGAACCCGTTAGGAGACTTATCTTGACCCTTGTTCAGGAACAATGAGGCAAAAAACTCATTGAAGAGCTCAGCCTTGTCCCCCTGTCTGAGTTAGGCCCTTCTTGGAAGGGTATTGAGCTGATATTTCACTTGGGGCTGCGAGGTGATTGTTTTCAACAGGAGTTATGTGCTTACAAGGACCTGGGGCCATGTGATACAGATGATCATTTCCAAAAGAGACTTAACAGTGTAGATGGGCTCCTCCTTAGGTGTTTTGGAAAATCCCACTAGGTGCCTCCTTCCTTATCCAGCCATTTAAACACTGGTAGAAGTCTGGCCTTTGGATCTGCAATGCTTAACAGCAGCAGACCTAGCTACCCTAAGAAACTGGGGAGGCCTGAGTTAACCCACTCCCAGTGAAACCCAGTGGGCACTGAAAGCCATCCAGCTGCTTTGAATATTATAGTCTAATTAATAGGAAAGGGTTTAAGTAGCTGTTTAATTCAGGAACCAGAAGTTCACAACTTGTGATCACTGAGCAGCTGGGGCTCAAGAGCTTTTGGGAGGTTGTCCAGCTGATTTCTACTCCTTGGTTTTTTTTCCTGGAGGGTGTCACTCAATGATCTCTCCCACTTTATGTCTCTGCCCAGTTTTATACTGACTGTGTTTACTTCCCCAGTCCCGTGCCAGCCGGGCTCTTCAGACTCCCCTAAAGAGGAAGGGAAATAGCAGTAGAGAAGGGATGGAGAATATTCAGGGGAACAAACACTAGGACACCAGCGCTTGTGTGTATGGTAAGTTTTAATGGCTCAATTTTAGCATCAGATACAGAAGCATCAGTGGGTCATTTAATCAGTAGATTGAGTGATCTGAGCATGAAAGAACAAATCACATTTCCTACGGGGGTTGCTAACATAGCAGGTTGCTGCAGCACTGTTTGGAGAGGGTGGTGTAGGAAGATAATGAGGCATGCAAAGCTTTCGGAGCTCCAGGCACCATCCAGGGATTGCAATGCCGGCTCAGCCCCATTGCATTCTGGGATGCACTGCTGTTTGCTGGTAGGTACCCCTTCACTTTTGGTGCTGCTGCTGTGGTGGCCAGTGGATAGGCTGCTTGGTCTGCTGCTGCTGGCAGGGGATGGGGGCCGGAGCTGGCAATGGCAACGGCATAGGCGGCACGGTCTGGATGTCAGGCAGTGGTGTCACCTCATGGCAGATGACATCCCCAGAGCTGTGGCAAGATGAACGTCCACTGTCGTGGCAGGAAGAGCTCTCTGTGTCGTGGCAGCCTCTGTTTTCACGGGAACACATCTTTTCTGTAGTGCAGGGAACCTGAAAGAGAGAGAGAGAGGGAGAGAGAAAGAAAGCAATTTTAGTTCAATGCAAAAGCAGAAGTTTCATCTTAGATTTTCCTTGTATCCCTGTGCAGTGTTCAGGATCCCTCAACAGGTCCCAGCTGCCCACCGGTTTTCATTGGGGGCTCCATAGCATTTGTCTGTGAGACTGTCCAGAAAATTCCCACTTGCTGAGCCAGGTTTCAGGCTAATCCTCTGAAAATACTGGATGAATTGCCTAAAACGGACTGAGTCAGCAATCAAGAGGGAACGATGAGCCAGGGAGATTATTATCATGGAGCCTTGCCCTCAAACGCTTCAAGAGCCGGAGGGAGAGATGATTAATTCTCAGGTCGTTGCCTTAATGAGAGCATTTCAAGCTCTTTTCTTGTTGTTGGTGGTGGTGGTGAAAACTGCAAACCAGGGAAGGTTGAAAAGTTTGGCAACTTCACAGCATAAGACAAAAGACAACAGGGAAAAGGCAGCATTGCAGAGGAGTGGTAATGTTTCATTTTGGCACTTGGAAACAAACCATTATTTAAAAGGATCATTTGTTTAAATATCTCCTTCGGTTCTGTTAGGAAAAAGCATGCCTTAAGTGTGTTTGAATCCAAATCAAGCTGTTTTGTTTGGACCAATTTTATCTGACATGGAATGATTTCATTTTCTTTTACTTTTCAATTCACCAAAATGAATTCCCAGATTTACTAGTGAGGCCAAACACAGCGCTGGTCTCAGCTCTCTTTCACCTGTTTCTCCATTCGTTTGTCCTTTCTGCTCTCCTGTATTTTACGTCAGTTCTTTCCATGTTATCCTCAGTAAATACCTGGGAGCTAGGTACTAGTACTAGTCATACAAGCAAACAGGAAAAAAAACCCTGCTAATAAAGTATGCTACTTAGCACCAAAGATTTGGCATCAACTTTGGCACAAAGCAAAAATGTACCACCAAGGCAGAACTCAAGTCTGTATTTCAGTATCCTGAACCGTTAATACATCTTTGGCAAGATAGTCCAAGTCCATTAAACTACTTTACATGGATTCATTTATTCATTTAATTCATTAGTGATAATATTAACTTACCCTGAATGCCAACAGGAACACGTGCGGTAGGAGTGAAGCTGAATGGATGAGGTATCCTTGGTTGGGAGAACTTTTATATGGTTTCTAAGCCGTCCTCCTGGAAACGCAATATGCCCCTTGAGGAGCAATGACCAACCTGTTTCAAAATAGCCACACCTCTGATTATCCACCGTCTTGTTTGACTCATCTTGCTTTATCAATAGCTTGCCTTTTATGTGATCTGTCTTCCTTCTATTACACAGAGGTTTAATTGCTAACTCCACCCGCTGTATGTTGCAAAGTGGAAATGGGTAAAATAGTGGAGGAGGATTTGGTTGTACAATTCGGCTCCGTCATCCCTGGCCAAGCACTGCATTGCAAAACTGACAGTGCAGGTGATTGCTACGTGATGTGAAGCCATTTTCTAGTGCTTGATAAAATTTGGGAAAGAGTCCAATGGAGGCTTGTGGTTTCCCTAAGTGGCTGTGTATTTTATGCAGTGGCCACACTTCTCTAAAGGGAACAGGCATGCTGGGTGCCCACTCTGAAGTACTTTAAAGCCTAATGTTCAGATGGCTCCGAACCCCTGCTTTTGGAGAGTCAGGGTCCTGAGAAGTATTTCCAGTCAAATCAAAACAACCACAGTTGCTAATGGCAGCAGAGCCTAATTACATGACATCCAGGACTGGAGCTCAGGAGACTTGGGTTCTGTTTCATCACTCTGTACCTAAAGCACTTGGGTGCATACACACATACTAAGTCAACTTAAAATAAGTTGACTTAACCAAGCTGACTTGAGCCATGTCAGAGAGTACACATGTACAGCTCCTTGACATGGTGGCAGACATCTTATGAACCAAGTCAACTTGACTAATGCGGCTCAGAATAATACACCTTAGAGGTGTATTATCTTGAGCCACATTTAAGTCGACTCTGCTCCACGTGTGTGTGTACACTCTGACAGTTAAGTCAACTTAAAAAAGTTAAGCTGGTTTCACTGGCAGAAAATAGCATGTGCGTACACATCCCCTCGGTGTCCGTGGGCTCATCACTTCCATCCTATGTGTTTCAGTTTCCTTGCGTACATAAGGGCGATAAAGATACCACCTCACTGGTGTAAGCTGCTTTGTGTTCTGCTGATGCAAAGTGTTGCCAAGCCTGGCCTAGAAGAATCTCAAATTTTTTACAATTTGTATTGAGGCTTTTCAGAGTTGCCTATAGGATTTAAACAAAGAGGGTCTGATTGTCTTTTCCTTTACATTGGTAAAGGGCTCAGCCTCCAAGCCATCAGGATTTCTAGATTGCAGTTTTCTACCCTGGAGAAGAAGCAGTGCTGTTAAAGAGCCCCATACTTAAGAAAAAACAGCAGAAAACAAACTTCAGATGGGGAAGTTCTGGGAATAGGATCTTTAAATGTCTGATCAAGACTTAGATCTGTTTTCCCACTGTCTCCCCCTCACTTTTCCAGGCAGGAAACTAGGAGGAAAAACTAAAAACAGGAGAGTGAAAAGGTGAGATAAAGCTGAAAATATTAATTTCAGTTTAAGAAACCATTTCTTTTTCATTTTGAAATCAACATTTTCATGGAATCTGGTTCCAATATCCTCCTCCCCTCTGTGGAAACAGATTAGTTGTTAATCTGGTTTCTTTCAGCCTCTCCCCCTGAAATTTGCACACATTTCTAAATGGCTCTATTACTAAACCAGACACTAGCAACAACAGAAGATGCTCCGTCACTGGTACCCTATTATGCAAGCCTTGGTTCTATTAATGAACCTTTACTCATTAGGTAATGACGAAGACTTGCTAGGTAGTGATGAAGTCATTGATACCTTCTGTTATGAGTAAGTTCTCGCCAGGCGAAGAAGTCTTGCACAGTTGTGGTGGGGAAGACTACAATTCTGTGTTCAGCCAAAGCTGCAATACAGATAACATTATTCAAGGTTTCTTTCCTTTGTCTAGCAGGCAGGAACTGACACACCAAACACTGACATGAGCTCCTCAGATTAACTTCCCCACCTCTGAGAGAGCTCCCTCCAAAGCTTTTGCCTGCAGGGGTATGCCACTCCGAGTTAGCTGCGCGCGCTTGTATTATTAGTGCTTTACCTTGACTGTCTATCAGTAGAAACAGTTTTTTTTTAACTGATGCGCCATTTGAATGCATGCTGAACTGCCTTTGTCGAGGGGCTTAGTCACAGCGTCTATCCTTCTCCTACTCAGCACCTTCTTGATGCTGTTTTGGCAGGTCTAGTAATACGGTGGAAAGATTTTGATGAGAAACACGTCCCAGCCTAAACTTTTGCACTAGGCCACGTGAGACAAGGGCTTTTGAGGAGAAAAGAATGCTTTCAAGAAATACCTGCAAATGCAGGGTTGCGGCGCCCCTGGGGGGAGGGCACCAGAGAGAAAGTAGAGGCTTGCACAGCACTGGTATTTGTTTTCTGCAAGGACACAAATCTCTCTCCAGATGAAATGGCCTGCACATATGTGGGAAAAGTGAGAGCAGACTGGAGAGAGCGCTTCTCTTTCTGGTTCTCCTTCCCCTTTCAGGTTGGAAGGGGCCTTATGGTCACCAAGATGAGTCCCTTGAGGTTGCAGGTAACCATTCGCTAATATACCATCTTTCTTTGCCATATTCCTCCCTGAAGGATCCCAGGGATCTATCTATCCTTTTCAGCTCCTGCTCCTGGAGGAGGGTAGTAATTCTCCAAGAGCCTGTACCAGCGAGAAGTTAGTATCCCATAATGTGGGTTCACGGGTACTGGTCAAGGGGGTATATGTGTGTGTAGTTGCACGTGTGTGTGCATGTTTGTGCATGGACAGAGTGTGTTTGTAAAACTGCTGTCCTAGCATCTCTGTCTCAGGCAGAGGCTGAACGGGGGAGGAGCCCTTTAAATTCTGGACACAATCTGGGCACCTTGTCCTGTTCTCAATGAGGAGCAGGGGGAGTGGAGAGAGAGATCTGCTCATCATCCCCCACCTCCGCGCTGCTCTGGAGAGGCCACACGCAGGTAGATGGTCCTCCTTCCTTCTGCAGTCTCGGATGCACGGTCCAGGTAGCCCATGCCAGGAGTGACGATGGCTCTGGCTGTCTTGCACAGAGGTAAAGTCCATCACAATCTACGCTTCTGAGAATATTAATTTTATTGTGTTACAGTTAACTTCAGTTGTAGAGATTTGTGGAAGGGATAGAAAGTCATATGGCATTTCCTCTCCCTTTCCCAGCCTTCCTGCTATTAGTCATACTATGGTACAGACAAGGGTTATTTCAGATGGCCTACATACGTACTCTCTGTGGCTTTCAAAGCCCAGCATTGCTTAGCAAGGTACTGTTTTCATTCAGATATCCATGTTAGCAACCATGCCACGGTCTTAAAATTTTTATCGTCCTCAGTGGAGAAATGCCCAAGGGGTTTGCCACAGAATCATAAAATCACAGAAAATTAGGGTTAGGAAGAACCTCGGGAGCCTTTACCCTCAACAGGGATGAAAGAGTCATCACACTGAAATGGGGGCACAGGGGAAGTTGAGTGTTAATTAGTGTGAGTAAAGCCTTCACAACCTGGCCCCTAGATGACAACCATCTTTTGGTCATTCCCATTAAAGAGCTGGATGACTTTTGCTCTGTGGTTCTATCACAAAACAATAGTTGGGGAGTTTGAGATGGGTTGAGAAGGGGTTTCTTTACCTGTCACAGGGTTAAGATGGACCTGGATTATTCATGATCTTATCTGGCATTATTTCAGGGAAAGTACTCTTCCTTTGTAGTAAAGGAAGTTCACTCATTGTTTTATCAGTGGGCTGCAAAATCCACAGAGAGGGACCACAATAGAGATTTGTCTCTGTATCTTTCTAATCACATCCAGTTACACAGATTCTGGACCTGGTTTCATAGTCTTCTTGTCCTTTCCCAGAAGCAGAGAGTCAGACATTGCTCTCAGAAGTCTTGTCCTGAAAGGCTGGGGATGATTTTATAGGGGCTTGAAATCTTGCCTTAAGGCAAAGTCCTCAAAGAGGACATGAGTAACTAGATTTGCACAAGGAAATAACAAGGTACGAAAAAATGTCTTCTAGCTGAACTTGATCACTCTCAAAGGACATGCATGAAGTCTGCTGGGCTGTTCTCAGTGGGGGGCAGATGACAGAACAAGGAGCAAAGGGCTCCAGTTGCAGCAAGGGGAGTTGAGGTTAGACATTAGGAACAACTCTCTCACTAGGAGGGTAATAAAACACTGGAACAGGCTCCACAGAGAGGTTGTGGACTGTCCATCCTTGAAGGTTTTTAAGATCCATGTGGACAAAGCTTTGACTGGGATGGTCTAGTTGGAGGTGGTCCAGCTTTGAGCAGGGGGTTGGACTAGATGTGACCTCCTGAGGTCCCTTCACACTCTCATTTTCTGTGATTCTATGATTCTAAGTCAGGTGAGAGGAGGTTATTCTCATCAGTTGTGCTGTGGTGTCTCTTTGCACCCCTTGATGGAATTAAAATCAGACAAACATGCAAATGGGATGCAGATAATTGTCTGGTTGCCATGCAAGTCCTGCTGTGCCAAAGAATATTTTCATCTTCTTATTGGAGCTTGCCTCCTCTCCCTGCCATGCCCTGTAGCTGGCTGGCATTTCCTGCTAGGCTGCCTGTCTGGCATAAGGCCTGATCATATAATAAGGCCTAATCCTATATGAAGCTTATGATGCAGGTCATTCCAATGAAGACATTTGGACTGTTCATATGACCACATGAGCAAAGGTTTGCAATGTCTGATTTCTATTGTGCTCTTTAATTTCTTTGTGGCAGGTACATTGTCTTGTAACTATTAATAACCCCCCCCCACACACACCTATTGCTCTCTGTAAAGAATAATTGTCATTCAGGGATTATCATCAGCCTCATTTATCAGCTTTGAATATTTGTAAAACCTTGCTTGGCATGTGCAGAGGAGTTTAGCTGTGGTTTTTCTCACACCCTTTGATGTTATTTCCTGCCCATTCATTAAAAGCCTCTTTCAGGGTCTAAGAAATGAAGAAGGGGATGGAAATGAATGGGGATGGTCAATGGCCAGCTAGCATAAGTTAGTTGGCCAACTAGATGGTCAACTAGCCTCAGTTAGTGTGACTCCTTCATCTTCAGAGGTGTAGCCTCGGCCAAGGATTCGCCCCTCTGAGTTTTTTTTAAAGCATGCAATAAATACTGAGCAGGTCCATGTGTCAGAAAGACAGCTTGTTACAGAGGGGTGAATGTATCATAGGTTTCATAGACATTAGGGCTGGAAGGGACCTCAGGAGATCATCGAGTCCAGCCCCCTGCCCAAAGGGCAGGAAGTCAGCTGGGGTCATAGG
>NW_017728904.1:359936-363122 GCF_001723895.1 Crocodylus porosus
TGGGAGCATCCAGGGCTACAAAGAAGCAGCTGGGAGTTTGCACAGCAAATCACAGTAGGGTAGAGACTGAGAGTAGATGAGGAAAGGTGTAGGGACCATACACCCTTCTGCAGGACACACACCCCACATTTGGCTCGGCATCTTTCCTGAGGGTATTGGTTTGGAGCAGAGTGGAGGCATGATCTGCCAAATACCGGAGCAGAGACTCCTCATTCAATTCCATGTCTGTTAAAGAGGGCAACAAGAGCCACATATGGAAAGGGGCAGTATCAACAGTTGAGGTGCTGGGCCAGGAACAGAGGCCTTAGGCCAAGGCTAGATGTGCTGTTAGAGGCAAGTCACCAGTCCCAACCAGATTTGGTAGGTGCCAGTGAAATACTGACACTGGTCCAGACCCTCCTGTGCAGGGTGGTGCTCACCTCAAAGGATCTTTCTCAGATGAGTGAGGTGAGGGATGCTGGCCCCATGATGGCTACCTTACCAGAGGTGGGAGAGAAAGGAAACAGAAGGGTCTTCTCAAGGTAGGTATAGCAAGATCTACCTTTTCCTGACTGGAGAGCCACAACCTCTGGTGAAAGTTTTCAGAGCAGTCTGGCACAGGCTGGTATTCCTCGTCAGGTATTCCTAGTCAGACTCTTACCTGGCAGAGCAAAGGGGCACTTGAACGTTGGGTCCTACCACTTGCCTCCTTAGCAGAAATGTTGGTGTCCCCATTTGAAAATGTGGGAAGACTGCCTTATTAGTCTGATTTCTGTATGATGTGTAGGCCTGACTTAAATAAATAGCAATACTTGAATAAAGAGGAGGGGAAAGAAATGTTTGTTTTTCCTTTAATGACAAGACATGCATCTTCCTGAAGGAATGAGTGGTGTAATTTTGACCCTGGTCTTTCAAAGACTCCTGCATATGCTTAGCTTCACCAAAGTCAATGGTACTGCTCAGCATGATATAGCTAAGTCATTATTATATGCCTTTGCAGGCCCTGGGCATTTGTTTTGCCCTGTGATATTTTAAATTGTTTTGTGTGATGAAAGCAGCAGGTTTTCCAGTTATTTCCCCAGCATGTTTCTTGTGGGCATTGGGCTATTGCTAGTGTTTGAAGGGCAGGCTCTCAGGTTGCAGCAAGGGCAGTTGGGGTTGGATATTAGGAAAAACTTTCTTACTAGGCAAGTGGTGAAGCACTGGAATGGGTTACCTAGAGATTTGGTGGCATCTCCATCCTTGGAGGTTTTTGGGACCCGGGTAGAAAAAGCCTTGGCTGGATAATGTTGGAGCTGGTCCTGCTTTGAGCAGGGGGTTGGACTACATGTCACCTCCTGAGGTCCCTTCCTGCCCTCTTTTTCTAGGATTCGATGATTCTAAGAGGACTCTTACTGCAAATTTGCCAATGCATCTAAGTTGACTAAGCTTTGTGTTTTTCAATAAGGCATGTGCTCCTAAGTCACGTAGGTAATTCTAAGTATTTCACTCTATACCCCAAGGCAACTAAACAGCTGGCATGCCAGCATTTTCTCCCAGGAAAATTAGAGCTACTTCCTTATGTTTTATCATCTCATTACATTTGGTGCTAAAAGACTTTTGCAGTAGATTTTATACAAACATGTAGGAAGACCGTGTTCCTGGACATCCAATTAATGCAGTTTCCTCCAACAGAAAGATAATGACGCTGACCTCCGTTATAACCTGTTCTGAAATTAGCTCATGAAAAGCACTGTATTAAGATCTAGGTATCACTACTATGAAATGTTTCACTGCTCATTCTGAGCTGTAACAGGGAGATTTAAAGTGTGGATTGTTCACTGTTCTGCTTTCCGATCCTTTGTGGCCCTGGCCTGCAGTGATTGATGTTAGAAAGTATGGCCCAAATCCTCAGCTGACATAAACAGGAGCTTATGAAGAAACAACCTTTTACATCAGAGGGTTTAATCCTTTCTCTCCTCCCATGGGAGGTTTCCAAGCTGGTTCTTTGCTGCAGCACATAAGATTTTATTTGGAAGGCAAGAGAAGGAGCTGGCAAGGAAATGAAAAGGGAAAAGAAAACACTCACACCCTATTGCACTCTTGAACTTATTTTATTTGTTCTTCTTCCACGTACAAGTGGAGAATCAAGCAGTAAGAGAGAGATGAAAGGGCTTGTCATCACAGTATCAAAACGTAAATCACATTTCTTGGTGATTCAATGTTTCAGCTGGAGAAGAGGAGGGAGAGCCTTCACCTCATGACAGAAACGGGTGTAAAGGTTTGCGAATGGAAAGCAGCTTGCAGAGAAGCAGCTGTGAGCACATCTGGCGTTGCTTTCCTGGAATGAAATGCAGCTGGCCCTGCTCTTACTTCTGTTGTGGGGGCCACTGGCAGGGCTGCTTGGTCTGGTGCTGTGGCACAGACTGCAAGGACCCTCCGCTGCTGCCACCACTACCCCCGGAGGTAGTGATCACCTTGCTCAAGGATCCCCCACTGCCACCAGAGGACAACCCTCCTCCAATGCCAGGCCCACCAATGCTGATCCCAGAGGATCCTCCACTGCCACAGCTGGATCCTCCACTGCCTATGCTAACTGTTTGGCCTGAGCTACCACCACCACAGCTGGATCCTCCCCCGATGCCATAGCTGGATCCTCCACCAATGCCATAGCCAGATCCCGCACTACCACTGCCCACAATAGTTTTATGGCCTGAGCTCACACCTCCACAGTTGGATCCTCCCCCTCTGCCATAGCTGGATCCTCCGCTAATGCCATAGCTGGATCCTCGGCTGCCACTGCCCACAATAGTTTTTTGGCCTGAGCTTCCACTGCCATGGCTGGATCCTCCCCCAATGCCATAGCCAGATCCTCCACTGCCACTGCCCACAACAGTTGTTTGGCCTGAGCTCACACCACCACAACTGGATCCTCCACCAATGCCATAGCTGGATCCCCCACTGCCACTGTCCACAATAGTTTTTTGGCCTGAAGTCACACCGCCACAGTTGGATCCTCCCCCAGTGCCATAGCTGGATCCTCCGCTGACACCACAGCTGGATCCTCCACTGCCACTGCCCACAACAATTGTTTGGCCTGAGCTCACACCACCACAACTGGATCCTCCCCCACTGCCATAGCTGGATCCCCCACTGCCACTGCCCACAACAGTTGTTTGGCCTGAGCTCACACTGCCATAGCTGGATCCTCCACTGATGCCATAGCTG
>NW_017728904.1:363222-397883 GCF_001723895.1 Crocodylus porosus
GAGCTCACACCGCCACAGCTGGATCCTCCGCCGATGCCATAGCTGGATCCCCCGCTGCCACTGCCCACAACAGTTGTTTGGCCTGAGCTCACACCACCACAACTGGATCCGCCCCCGCTGCCATAGCTGGATCCCCCACTGCCACTGCCCACAATAGTTTTTTGGCCTGAGCTCACACCACTACAGCTGGATCCTCCCCCGCTGCCATAGCTGGATCCTCCGCTGCCACTGCCCACAACAGTTGTTTGGCCTGAAGTCACACTGCCACAGCTGGATCCTCCACCAATGCCATAGCTGGATCCCCCACTGCTGCAGCAGCTGCATCCGCCACTGCTACCACCTGCGATGACAACCTTTTGGGCAGAGCCTCCGCTGATGCCACTTGACAGTCCACCGCCATAGCTGGATCCACTGCTGCTCCCACCGGTCACACCAATCTTTTGGCCTGAGCTGCCACCACCATAGCTGGATCCCCCACCAATGCCACAGCCTGAGGATACAGAACTTCCGCCCCCATGGCAGGTTGAGCCCTGAAGACCTCCAGACTGGTGTGGGATCTCCTGGCAGGCAGTTTTCTGCTGGCTGGAAGACATTCTTCGGTGAAGCAGGTAAACCTAAAAGAACAAAAGTGCTCAGGGCTAGCAAACAGAGGAGATATTTTCTTATAGGATCATAGGAAGGTCAGGCTGGAATAGACCTCACAAGATCCAGTCCAGTCCTCTACTAAAAGCAGGATCATCCCTGACTAAACCATCCCAGTCAAGTGTCTCGTCAACCTGCTCCTGAAAATTTCCAGGGATGGAGATTCCCCAACCTCTTTAGGCAGCGTATTTCAGTGCTTGAACACCCACAGGGTCATGAAGTTCTTCTCCAACCAAAATTTCCTCCAGCTTGAGGCCAATGCTTCTAGGGCTGTCCCCTCCAGCCACAGAGCAGAGCCTATCTCCATCCTCTCTAACATCGTCCTTCAGGCATTTGAAGACTATTAATCAAATTCCGCCTCAGTCTTCTCTTTTCCAGACTAAATAACACTGGCTCTTCAACCGTTCCTTATAAATCATGCTTCCCAGGCCTGTAATTATTTCTGTTGCTTTCCCCTGGATTCTTTCCAAATTATCCACATCTTTCTTAAGTGTGGGGCCCAAACAGAACACAGTTTGTTCTTCTTTTATATACCATAGCTAAAAAATTGCTCAGTGCGAACAAGGCTCGGTCTATGAATCACTGCCCTGCCAGGAGCTTGGGGACTGAGGAGTTATCTAACTTTCATCTGATTAGGATTGTTTGCAGTTGGTTCAGTGTCTATTCCATAAATATTATAATTTGGGCTACAGCTTGGAGGGCCTATATGAATGCATAGACCTGTCTGAATCGTACTCAGGCCCCTTGGCAGATAAACAATGAAATTAAGGGGAAAGCTGCTGAAAGCTTATGAGTCTCATTGTTCCATGATGGACTCACACATTTTTCAGCTATTCTTAAACTCCTCGGGTTTTGAGGCTAATATCTCAGCAGACGTCAGGTTTGCCAATAGCCCTTTCCTTCTATTCCAACACTGTGGGTTGATAAAAGAAGCATCAAAGTGCCTGTCTGAGTATAAAGGTAAGCAGATTAAAGAAGAAAGTTTTTTAAATGAAATACACATTTCAGTGAAAAGTGTCACCCCAAACTGATGACAGAACAAGGAGCAATGGTTCTTATTTGCAGCAAAGGAAGCTGAGGTTAGATAGTAGGAAAAACTCTCGCTAGGAGGGTGGTGAAGCACTGGGACAGGTTACCCAGAGAGGTGATGGAGTCTCCATCCTTGGAGGTATTTAAGACCCAGCTTGACAAAGCCTTGGCTGGGATGATGTAGCTGGGGTTGGTCTTGCTTTGAGCAGGGGGTTGGACTAGATGTGACCTCCTGAGGTCCCTTCCAGCCTTCACTTCCTATAATTCTGTGATTATTTATTTAGTCAAAAAGTGTTGATTTTTTTGCTCAAAAGTGAAAATTTTCCCACTTGTAAAAATTTTTCCAACCAGCCTTTGTAGAAACCTCATCAGAGTAACAGGCACATATTTTACACTTGTCTCCTATTTTACAACAGTCCCAGCTACATCATCCCAGGCAGGGCTCTGAGTAGCTGTCTCATTTTTTTCAGCCTATCTGGAGCATCAGGGATGTACTCCAGCCAGTGAATAAATCCTGCATTGCATCAGAGCAATGAATGTTCCAGATCCTGAGAAATCAGGTTTGGAGGATGAGTGTCCATACTCACATCACCGGGCTTGCTTTTGCAAAGCATTTCTTGAAGTCTATGAATGAACTCAATGTATATCTAATAATAAAAGGAAGAAAAGATAAAATGACTTACCCACCGCAGGAACTGGCAACACGTGCAAGGGAAGCAAAGGCAAGTGAATGAGGAGCCTTGGGTCAAAAGACCTTTTATACGGTGGCTTGGGCTCTCCTACGGGAAGTGAGACACCCCCAGGAGAATGGAGATCAGTTTATTTGCCAGCCTAACCCTGCTTTTACTATGCACTTATGTTGACTTGTCATTTCAGATCAATATCTGTTGCCTGTATCAGTTGTTATGTTGTTTACAGATGTAATTGCTAATCCTTCCTAATGACTGTATTCCTGTGCTCTTGTGTTGAACTGGGGGGCTCCTGTGCTAATGGAGGTGCACTAATCCTCTCCCCAGGGCCTGCAGAAGCCAGTCATGAGCCTTAAGAACCAGCTGTACAGCTTTGTGCTCAGCTAAACTGTGCATTTGTGTTTGCTTCCTTCCATCCATGGCCACTTGGCCCTGAAACCTGCTCTACCAACACTATGCGTGCAACTGTAGGCCACGAGTGTGCACTATGCATGCAATGGTAGGCCACGAGTGCAGCTTCTTCATGCTCTCCTCAAATGCAGCCAATGTCACCCACCCATGTCTCTGCCACCGTTACAGCCCCCTGTTCTAAGGGCAGTGGGGTAGCACTCCTCACTCAATGGGACTAGGGTAGGTGCTAGGGATGTTTGGTGGAGCTGCTAGCATGGTGATGGTAGGACCAGGGTGTTTCAAGATGCCACCTGGGGAAGCAGGCAGCACTGCAGAAAGCCAGAGGCAGATGAAGCAGGGGCCTCGGCAGATGCTTTGGATCCTGGGGGATGAGACTAGGAGAGGGGTGTTGCTTGGGGAAGGGCATTGGGGAGGGAATCTGGCAACACAAGCTCTGCATTTAGCAGCAGGAATTTGTGTTCCCTTGAGAAGCTGTTAATGTTCAGATCTGGGGCCTTTTCTGCTTGAAACGACATTTGCTCTGCACATGGTCTTGGCCTCTAAGTAGGGTCCAGAGCTTTTTTCTTCAGCGCTGTGCGTACCTGCATGTATCTTAGGCTTTATACGGTGTTATACTCATCACATTAGTATCTGGGCAGTACAGTCAGTCTGGGCTTTCCCAGTGAAGCCCATTTTTGCTGGGTATTGTAGATGCATTAAAAGTAGAAGGTCAGCTCATGAGCAACGTGCAGCGGAGCCCTATAGGGTTGTGCTAGGCATGCTCTGAGCCTGCTTCCAGAGGACACACGCAGAGGAACATCTTGTTTGAGGATCCTGGTTAGATTTATTGGTAGAAACTTTGGCACGTGTGGACTTTAGGTGTATAGGGGGATTCAGCAGGGGCTTTGAGCATTGCACCCTTGGACATACATCCCATCCAAGTCCCAAATTAGGCATTTAGGCCGGGGGTGGGTAAAATGCGGCCTGCGGGCCAGATGCAGCCCACCAGGCCATTTTATCCAGCCTGTGTGGCCCCCACAAAATTTAGAAAATTAACATTTATTTGCCTCTGGCTGCGTGTCAGGTGGCCCTTGATGGCTTGCCAAAACTCAGTAAGTGGCCCTCAGTCTGAAATAATTGCCCACCCCGATTTAGGTCTTTTTGTGGATCTGGACCCAGCTAGGCATTGTGATGCACAACTCCTATGCTGCGTTGAAGGTCTGTTCTACAGCAGCTTGCCCGAGGTCTCCCAAGCCATAGACTAATACTCTAACCATCCCATGTTCTTCCTCTCGTGACAACTCTTCCCTCTCCATTGCTCCATTACCCTGCCACCCTCAGAGATCATTTGGAAAGAGATAATATTGACAGAGGAGATGGAGCCAGCAGGAATTTTGCCAAGATAAATAGTAAAACCAGCAGCATTCAGACACAGGCTCTAAAATAAATGTGGACAAAAGGAAAACAGTACTGAAGAGGAGTCTGGAGGAGGCTGCTTGGGATTGGGATCAGGGCCCTATTGGATGTAGCCTGGAAGACCATGAATTAATCTTCACTCTCCACCATCTACATGCATCTCCTTCAGGCTGGAGGGAGGAGTCTGGGTTGTTTTCCAGGCTGATTTCCATGTAGGTGGCCACCAGATAAGGTCATGGATCCTGTGACGCTGTGCAGTGATTGTCATCTATTAGCATGTCTGAAATTTTCTTCTGCCCGTGCTGCACCTGACGTCTAATTGCCCTGATGGCAGCGATCTGCCATCCAGCTGACAAGCAGCGTTGTCCTTGCTCACCAGGGGCTTGTGGGGATTCTTGATTTAAGATTGCAGGGTTCCTTAGGCTTCGTGCCAATGCCTCTAATCCAGCCTTCTGCTTCCCTGGCCACAGACCTGGGGGGTTCCAGCAGGCCACAGAACTTAGGCACCGTTTAAGCTACCTGGGAAAGAGCAATGCACAATGTGTCCAAACTGGAGTCATTTTCTTGTTGGAAACACTGGATGGAAACACTTTTTTTTTCATTTTGCAGCAGAAAATGTTGATTTTTTTTCCACTGGGACAAACATAAATCTGAAAACCAAACATTTTTCAGCAATTAAAATCTAGCATGTTCTTTTCCAAAGTTTCTAAAAATGGTGCTGTCTTCAATGAATAACTGAAAATATTCCAGCAAAACAGACACTGTCAGTGAAAGTCTTTTTTCTCTGGGTGAAAAAACATTTCTCTCTTTATATATAAAGAAAAGTTTAAGAGGGTAGACTCTTCACATAACTAATCAGGTGTGATTTTCTTTTCAAACAGGTGCTTCGATGTGCTCTGCTGGCATTCAAGAAATAAAATTGGTTGATGGTGCCACAACCACCACCTCAGCTGGCAGAGGATTCAAGATGGGGACCAGGTACTGCAATTTCAGGTGAACGCGTGTAGTGAAGGGTTGTAAGACACTCATATAATTTCCAGACTGGGCTCCAAGGGTATCTGTAGCACACACTACCCCAGGGCTCACATCAGCTTTTGAAACCCCAACAGATCCTCTTCCTGTGCCAGACTAAGGAGGAGGCCAACCTTGACTTTGTGCTCAATAGTGGTAAGTTCCCAGGCTCCCAGAACATGCTGGTTGCTTTTCCTCTGGGGTCTGACAGCTTTTTAGGGCTTTTTTATGCCAGCCTAGCATAGCAGAGCACACTTTGTCCCTATTTGCTTCCTGCACCAAGTTGGCCTGGCTTGATGCTGAGAAGCTATTGGAGTAATTCTGATTTTGTACCTCTCTGCAGGGTACAGGGCATATAGTGGAGCAGCATTTAAGGGGATGGGGATTTCAGAGAGAATTTGGACCCCTGTGTGCCTGTGATATGTGAAAATACTTTCAGCCTAGAATCAGGGCTCAGTTGTGTATTGCAAGGTGCGTGAGAGCAGGACGGTAACACCTATCCATATCTGCATCTGCATCTGCATCTGTCTGAGGAAAAGCATGCTGATGTTGGTTACTCCCACTGTCCTGTGATGAGTGGTTGTTGGGTGGAAAAGCTGTGACTACAGGAACTTGCACAGATAATAAGAGGCCCGGTTGCCCACGCCGTCATCTTTTAAAGTGCGCACAGTCAGAACAGCTCACCCCAGTGTGTTTTTGCGTGTGAACCACACATTGAATAATACCAAGATTTAACCTTTGTGCAACACTTTCCATTGCCAGCTCCCCAAGAGCTCTTCAGAGGAAGTCAGTGTTGCTATCCCAGATTGACAGATGGGGAAGCGAAGGCACGGTGGGAAGCTTAGTGTAGGAATGGGACCCTACTGCGGAGAAGGAAGTGTTATGTGGTGTTTATGGAGTCAGTCCAGGACCTGAAAGATCGTTTTTTTTCCTGGCTTGGTCACGTCATTCCTGTGTGATCGTGCGTAGGTCACTTCCATTCTCTGCTCCTAATCTTCCTAATCTCTAAAGCAGCAATAATGATCTGCTCACATGGAGGGCTGGGAGGGTTTAATCTCTACAATTTTGCAGAATGCCCGAGGCCAGAGCCTAGGATTTGGTCTTCAGTCTGTATCCAAGAACAAAACCACGTCATGATGAAACCGTGTGGCTGCAGTACTCCAGCGTGGTACGTTAGGGTGCATAGTCCATCGATGCACCAAAGACTGTCCTGTTTACTCATTTGTGACCCTGAAAACACACGCCTGTTTGCATAGGCTGTAGGATATTTTGGCTGGATACTTTGTTTTGGAACGTGCCGTTGCACTGGGTCGATTTATCTCAGTGGTTGGATGACAACTAATATATCTTATAGGCAGCAGAGGCAGTAGAGGTGGCTGAAAAAGCTCAGGTTTTTTGGTTAGGAAAAAGACCTTTTCCCTCAAAAGGAGTAGTTTTCCTGAAAGGTTTTCAACTTTTCATCTGTCACAAGAAATTGGTGCCATTTTTAGTTACTATCTTACAAAAAGGCTATGAGTAAGTGAAACAAAATTTGGGATATGACCATTTTTACGTTAAACATTTACAACAGTATCATGGGAACCAGGTCTGTATCAGACCACACCGTATCAATATGACTGAAAATGGTTTACTTTAATTAAAAAATAAATCAAAGCCAACATTAAAGAAAACATGAATGCAATGTTTCTTCCTAACATTTTGACCCATGGTTTCATCCTCAGAAAGACATTTATTTCACATCAGATGAGCAGGTTTAACCAAACAGGGAGGTGGCTCCAGTGGGTTATGCTGTGTGCCTGGATCATGTTGGCTTGTGCAGCTCAGAGCACCCCCCGCATCTGTGCTGCCTTGCTACAGAGTTTAGAAAAGGAAAGGTTTATTTTACTTTCCAAAACATTGCCAGAAAGTGCCATACTGAATGCAAAGCTTCCCTTCTAGGGAAATTCCTTTTACCGTCCTATGCATGGAGGGATAGGAATGAATGGATGTGTAGTGAATTTGAGTCAGGTTACTACTAACCCTGAGTGCATCTTAGATCCTTTGTGTCTTGTGTCTGGATCACAAAAGGCTGCACAGAGCCTGGAGGGTCATCCCTGAATGGTGCAGAGCTATGTCCCGCCAGGAAGGACCCCGCAGCTCTCTGCTAATGGAGCCCTAAACTGGTGCAGGGTCTGCTCTGCTGACTGGTGCATGGGGAGCAAGTGGGCAGTGCACAGGGCAGAGCAAAGTCCCTGCCTGTTCCCTTGTTCCTCTCAGCCCCTTCCCTATTCTCCTGTTTGGGCAGAGAATGAGTATGGGACATGCAACCTTCTGGTCTTCGCCTGTACGCAGCTGTCACAGAGAACACACCAATTAAGTCATTGCTATGTATTGGGGGTGATCTTATATCCATGCTCCTTAAATGTAAGTCCTTATTCATAGATTCATAGCTGTTAGGGGCT
Source organism: Crocodylus porosus (assembly GCF_001723895.1). NCBI lineage: Eukaryota > Metazoa > Chordata > Crocodylia > Crocodylidae > Crocodylus > Crocodylus porosus. The sequence continues at coordinate 370,841 of NW_017728904.1, forward strand.
GGAAGGGACCTCCCGAGATCATCAGGTCCAGCCCCCCTGTGCTTGGGCAGGAAAGACTGCTGGGGTCAGATGACCCCAGCAAGGTGAGCATCCAGATGTTTTTTGAAGTTTTCCAGAGTAGGTGATTGTACCACCTCTGGGGGGAGTCTGTTCCAGACCTTGGACACCCGAACCATAATGAAGTTTTTCCTTATGTCCAATCTAAAGTGATATTCTAGCAATTTATGATAGTTATTCCTTCTTTTCCCCTGGGGTGCTTTCATGAACAGATGCTCCCTCAGATCCTGATGTGCGCCCTTTATATACTTACAGGCTGTCACCAAGTCCCCTTTTCATCTTTTCTTCTCCAGTCCCATGTCCTTATCCTTTGGTGATGGTTTGAATCCTAGTTTGGTTGACATCTTTTCCCTCCTAGGCTCCTGTTATGTAGAATACCCATTTGAGCATTTGGGGATAAGAGGTTATCCCTAAGATAGAGAGGAAGAGTTTAGCCTTGCAGTGGGTTTTGATTGAGAGATAAAGTCTAAATCTGAAGGACTCCCACTCCCTTAAACATGGGACTGCTGATCCCAGGTGGATTTCTACCCCAGATCATTTGCTTTTCAAATTTTCCCATACAACTTCTACCTTGTTCAATATTCTTCTGTTTGGCATGGCTGTGGTATGGAAATTGAGCTCTATCTAGAAGCACTTCCATGTCAGTGAGCAGACTCTCAGATACTCGAAGGACGTGTGGCAGCATGAAATGGTCAGAGAATGGAAGATACATGAACCTTTATGAATGGTATGTGCTAGCCTTGCATCATCTAGAAGGCTACTACGTGGGGGTTGGATTAGAAGACCTCCTGAGGTCCCTTCCAACCCTAATTCTTTGATTTATCTATCCTGGTATCATCTTCATCATTAGTAACAACAGTCTGCTGCTCACTCATGTTGTGGGATGGCCACGTGTGCAGTCCAGACTCTTCCAAAACCAGCATATGCAAAGACCATAGAAACAGAAGCAAGGAACGATTCCTACACGTGGGTCTCTTGAGTTCTCCAGGCCTCATATCTGACTATCTCTACTGCATGTTGCTTTCAGAGTGAACCCTGTAGACTCACCCTGTAGCTGGATTCAGCTCAGAAGACCCCTTACCCCTCTCTGTTTTTAATAGACCAGGGTCTTTACTCAGAAGAAAACTATGGTAAAAAAGGGGAATGCATTCAGGGCTTGAGAAGAACCACCTAGACACCTAAACTCTCCAGAATGACAAGTTTTATTGTCTCATGCCTATAGCCGGACACTGAAGCTGGAGATCAGTATGTGAAACCAACCTTACACCAGCCTGCACACCATATTTCTCATTAAAAGTGCATTGGAGATGCACAGCCAGTTGCATCAGGAATGAGGGACTCGGCAGTGGTACATGCAAAGCATGGTACGTTTCAGGCGGTGGGAGGTCATGAGGTGCTTGCCATCAGGGTTGCTTGATTTGGACATTGCTAGGCAGTGGCTACTTCTGCTGCTGCTGCAGGGGCCACTGAGGGGGCTGCTGGGTCTCTTGCAGTGAAGAATCCAGAAGCAATGAAGAAGATTAATTTTTGGTAACCAGAACGAGCTATATTATAAAGCAATTTACTTTGTCCCGCAGCACAAGAAAGCAAAAAAAAAGTTGAGAGGAGTGAGGATACTTGGAAGATGAGAACTTTTCATACAGTATTTAAGGCCTCCTTCTGGAAGTAAGACATGCTCTGGGACAATGACTGGTTTATTTACCAGCCAAACCCAGCCTCAGCTGCCCACTTGCTTGGCAGCATCTTTTGACTTGTCATTTTTGATGAACATCTCCCTTCCACAACCCTTGTTGTTTTAAGCCATATAAAAAGACCAGTGGAGGGCCTGCCTGCTTGGGGGAAATGGGGAGAAGCAGAGGTGCTCTTAAATTGGTGGCTGAAACAGAAACTAAGCCTTTGAATCTGTGCCACCAACAAGGAAAGGGCTCGGGGAAGCTTTTGTACTCATTTATCTTGAGTACAAAAACAATCATTTCAGAAAGTGTTTCTAAAGACCTTAAATGTGAATAACGTAAGCACCGTGCTGTTCATATTGATCTACGGTTGTGAGGATGGCCTGACATAATTGGTTCATGGTGATCATTGCTGGTAGTCTATTATGTATATCTGATGACACCCACAATGTGTCAGGGGCTGTATAAAAAAAAAGGACTGGAAAAAGCAATGAGTTTTTGCCATGAGGAGCCTATAAAAAAGACAAAACACATTGCTCCAAATGCTCTGCTGTTGTAAGTCTGGGTTATTTCTCTTATTGAAGCTGATTTGTAGCCAAGGAACATGTGGCTCATAGGAAGATGGGCACAGGAGGGAACCAAACTACAAATGACTAAGATCACTGTTGTTCATAGGCTGCAGTGCAAGAGTAACTGTTTTATTATGGGTGAGCTGTTTTTTACCAACCTTGTCATATCATTACAGCTTCTAGGCCGTGTGCAATTATACCATCCAATGCACCCTCCGCCCATGGTGATGACTTAGGGATGGTACAGGGATCCTTTGTGCCTTACTTTGCAGATCACCCCAGTACAGCTGGCTCCTCTTTTTGCGCAGGAATGGGCCATCTTTAGAGACATCTGACAAAAAATAACTGCCGCCTAGCAGTGAAGAGTAGTTATGTTAAGCACGCAGCTCAGAGCAGCTCTGAGTGTGTTGCATAGGGCTGGGCTCAAGGTCTCAGTACTGGGAGACCTGAGAGCATTGCAGAGGGGATATACAAGTCTGCTGTGAGGCCCGTGGAGACACTTCTGAGTTGTCCACTTGCCTAATTGCCAGTCCTGGCATACTCAGGGAGGAGCATCTGGGCACGACTTCTTTTGTCAGAGGCAGGCCTGGATTTTGGAGGGAAGCAGTGTAAACACAACCCAGTCAGCCCATTGACATTGGTATAAGTCTGTTTCATAGTTTCATAGTAGCTAGAGTCGGAAGGGACCTAGGTAGATCATCTAGTTCACTAGAGTGAAAAGATTTGTGTTGTAGATTTACTGATGTCCTACGACTTTTGTGTGCAGACAGAGCTCAGGGTCACTAGGGAGTGGTGTGGTGACCAGTAATTGGCTTCAGACCCTTAGAAGGGGGTGTAGTGAATTGCTTTGTCCTGATTTCTACTGTAGACCCAGCAGCTTGTATGCTGCCAAAGCCTTATGAATAATAGTAAGAGCGGCAGCAACTCCAGTTTGGGTGCACAGGTTGCGGTTGTTCTTCATACCCTTAAATCACAAAATGAAGGACTAAAAATATCACTTACAGTGCCTAAACTATACTCCTGAACCTTCAGGCTGACTCTCTTATGGGCCTGTGCTTCGGGCAGTGTTCGTTTGCCGCCTGTAATGGAATGAACCTCCAGCAAATTCGGTAACGTTCCCCGTACTGAAACAGGGTACCACCGACTTCTGCTGGGTGTGCTGCAGTGCACCTTGGGGCTCTTCTGCTGGATGCGAGCAGGTACCGGTTGAGGCTGTATGTGTTTGGGGAGCAGACAACTGCAGTGTTTATTTGAGGAGTGGAGATATACATTTTTTACATAAGCTTGCTTAGACTATAAGTTCCTTGGGACAGGAGCTGCATCACACTCTGTGTTTGTACAGCACCACGCACAAATGGAGGTCCATGCTTGGGACTCCCACATCCTACCACAGCATTACTGCTACTGCCGATAGCTTGGGGTTGGGAAAGAGTTTAAAGAAATCACCAAGAAGACAGTGCTCTCAGGAACTGCAAGCTGTAACGTCACTTCTGCAACACTTGTTTTTGCTGTGGTGTCCACTGGGCTCTCTGATCTGCTGTCCAGTGAGGAAACTTGACCTCCGGGTCTAGGTGGTCCCTGTCATGGCCAGATGAGCCATTGCCCCTGCTTTGGCTTGACAAGCCCTCATTCTGATGGCTTGATGAGCCTCCACCTTTCCTGTGGCAGTCTCCACCACTACCACTGCTGGAACATCTCCTGGATGGCTGTGGGCCACCAGGGCAGTCACTTTCCTGTTGGGACCATGCCTTCCTGAGATTCAGGTAACCATGCGAAAACAGCAAAGTGGGGGATAAAATCTGTCTTGCAGTTTCCCCTTCTCAAGGCAGGTGAGGGAAGATCTCATTTCCCTCTGTTGATTGCACCTGCCTGTTTTTCTGAGCTCAAGCGCTGTCTTGAGAAGATACCCCAGGTTGCCTGACCTCTGGTAGACGCTGCTGCTGCTCCTACCTATGAGCAGGGTGGCAGAAGGTTGCTGAGAGGCTGCTGATTATGTTGTTGCTTATTTGTAGTTCCTTATTATAGAGGGGGCTCCTGCAGTGGGAGATCAGGATCTTGTCAGCATGATGAGGACACATTACCCAAGTTGCTCCCTGTATAAAGAAACAAGACAGGATGATCACCCCCAGGTCATGGATGGAGAAGCAAAGTGCAGAGAGAACAGAATGGCTTGTCCAGAGCCCCAAAAGGAGTTTGTGGCTGAGCCAGGGATTTCACTCCAAAACCTTCATAAAATCATAGGATCATAGATAACGAGGGTTGGGAGGGACCTCAGGAGGACACATCTAGTCTAACCCCCTGCTCAAAGGAGCAGCCACAACCAGATCACCCCAGGCAGGGCTTGGTCAAGCCAGGCCTTGGCCGGGGCCTTAAGCACAAGCGACTCTTTCCTAGCTCAGAAGAAACACTTTCCCATTAAACGGAGCAGCTCAGACCCTGCCAGGCAACAAGATGCCTCATTTTACCCAGTCCCTCTTGTGCAGGGCCCTGTCTTCTAAAACTTTCTCATTGATTTCATGCGACATCTCCCAGCTGCAGCGAGCAGGTTTGAATGGCCTCATAGCAACGACACCGCACAGCAGCCTGGGATTTTGGGCTGGCAAAGCTGCATTGGGAGGGTGGGGTATAATTAGCAAGAGGGAGGATTAGGCAAGGAGACTCATTCAAATGTTTTCATGACATGTTTGCTTAATACTCTCTTGATGGCACCCCACGTGCAGGTTAGGAAAGAGCAGAGATCACAGGGCCCTGCCCCACACATGGCTCTTTGGTAAGGGAAGGACAGTAATTCTGTCAAAGAGTGCCATTAAGCAGGCACCATTTCTCAGGCCAGCTACAGGTACTACACTTTTACCAGTATAAATGATTGTAAACCGGTCTATCCCCGTAACAGAAGTTTGGCATGCATAAACTGGTTTAAACAGGGCAGGATCTGGTCTAAGATTTTCCCCCCATTGCCACTAAAAGGCAAATGTATGTCCTGTTTGCTGCTTATCTAAACTATGCCGTTTCCAGAAAACCATGCGACTTAGATCAAATCTGCCTTGGGCTTTATGACGGTCTGTACCTAGCCTCATTGTCTAGATACACACATGTGATACAGCTACTGTGAAGTCATACCTGCTGCAGGTCTCGTATGAAAACCAATCATTTTCCCTTCAGGTTCACAAACTTATTCATCTTTTAGGGGCCAGTGGTACCTCCATATCCCGTGCCCCCTTATGCTGGGGATGGTGTGGAACTATATCCAAGGCTTGGGTTTTCCCAAGCCTCACACTGCTTTAGAAGCATGAGTCCCTGTGACTTTGTGCCTTACTTTGCAGATTTTCCATGGGATTTGGGGGTCTTGGGAATCTCACCAGTAGGGGCATGTGCCTAATGCTCTTAGTCGCCTCATATCTAGGCACAGGATGATTTTGTGTGCTGCTAGGTGTTATTTGCATTACCAGACTGACTTGGAGCCTGATCCCCGTTACAGTAGGTGCTGCAGAGACACGGAGCAAGACCTTCCATGCCCCAAGACATTCATGGGACTCCTTGCAATTTAAGAACAAAACAAGCCTGTAAACAGCCCAGGAGAATCTAAGTCAGGTCCAGGCACATGATCTGCACATCATTAGGGTCAAGTTTTCTGTGCCTTCCTGCTGGATGAAGTTGTCGCAGGGCGGGTTCTTCTCACCTGCCGCGATGCTCACCAGGACAGTTTGGAAGTCCTACCATTCTCCTTTTCCTCTGTAAGTTAGGAAGAGAAAGGGCCGCGAGGGACAAGGCGGTATGGACGCAGCTCATGTTCCCAACTCTGCTGCTGCTTTTGGTGGGTGGCCTTGATCAATTTTCCTTCTCATGCCCCAGTTTCCCCCCATTTTGTGAAGATGTGGTTGATAACACAGAGCTGTGGATAAACAGGCCCTTTGATTTTAATGAGATTCTCCATGTTTATCCCAGTGTGGGAGGAGAGCTGTAAACTGGAAAAAAGCACAGTTTTCCAGCGATTCATCATTCTGGTTTAGTTGCTTTTGGTGTATATAAGGGAAAAGTGAGTCTTCTGAGTGTCTCACTCTTGCCAGAAGTCAGAATAGCTCTGGCAGGGCACAGAAGAGAAACCTTTAGCTTTTCCTTTCACAGTATTAATCTGGAAAAACAGCAGCTTTGTTGCCCTCCCTGTATACAGCTCCATGCAGTGCCCTATGCCAGACTCTGCTCTTACATCTGGTTCGCTTTGGTGCCCTTCCAAAGGCTGCGTTGGAGGTCTGGTTTGCAGTAGCATGAAGGGAGAATCAAGCCCTTAGACCTGCATGAAATGGGTGGCAACACTGCTGGGAGTTTCACACTTCTCCAGGAACAGGGGCTAATCCTATTTCAGAGCTGGCTGGGAGTTAGGGACCCACGGGGCTGTGATGTGGAGTTTGCAACAGTCTGCTGTGTCCTGCTGACATTCCTTATTTTTATTCCATTTTACTTTGCTCCGCTCCTTAACTGCTTCTGTGTCCCTGGTATTTGAGTCTCCTGTGCTGAATAATCCAGTGTCAGCATGATTTTTCCCCCTTCCATGGGACAGAAATATGAACGGAGAGAAATCCAGATGTGGTGTGGCAGATGACTGTCATGATCTGGGACAGGGGGCCCAACTTTTTTGGCAGTTGTGCAGCAAATTGGCCCTGAACGCTACCTGAGAGTTTCTCTGATCCCCTTCTTCTGCCTGATCTGCTGCTCTGCTTTCTGCTCCCTTCTCTGTGCTCCCTGCCTGGTGCCCTGCTGTGCTTTCTTCTTCCTATCCCCTGCTTGATCTACTGCATGCCACACACTGAGGCTGCCTGTAACACTTATGGCACTCACACCACGGTTTGGTTACCCCTGATTTAGGTTACATATGTAGAGAGAGGTCATTCCAGTCTCTATCCTGAATTTCCCTGTATGAATCACAGTAATAAAAAGAGCATCTGTTACTAATTTACATCTCAGTTAACTTAGAAAGCCTCCTGAGTCATATGTGAATGCTCATGATACATACAAAATTGGAAAAGCAAGGGCAATAGCAATGCATTATTCTTGTAATTACTCCTAATTAACAAGCAAATCAATTAGGAAACTATTTTCCCATCTTGAAAAACTTCTGAGATTTCAAAATATTTCCCATTCTGCACTGGAAGGAAAGACAGGACCTTTCACATTTTTCTACCAAAATAAGAGATCTCAACACAGCCAGTATCCAGCTACAACCCGGGTGCATGTTCTGAGCAGGGGGCTGCACTGCATTTCTCATTTTTCCATGGAAGACCTCAAAGCTTTGGTTTTACTCTACTATGATACAGCCACACCCCTGAAGCCTCGATCAGGTTGTCAGGGTGGAAATGTCACTCCTCACCCTGCTCTAAGCCATTGGAGGAAATGCAATGTCACAACTGTGATTTAACATGCATTAGAAATGGGCCAAGGAGGAGGATGCTCATGTATAAGACAAGGCCTTGGCAGAGGTGGCAGCAGATGAAGGGAACAATAATCTCAGCTAAACATCATCTGACACAGGTGGAACATATAGTGCATCCCCGGCTCCTCTTTATTCATAATCTTTGTCCCTCGTCCTACTGCTGTGATTAACACCATCTATATGTCCCATGCAGTCATTGTATTCCTAATTGCTTTAGTTGCATATGTAGTCATATCCTGTTGGTGGTTTGTTTTTGGGGGAACTCCTCAGTCCTCTCAGCAGGGAGCTCTTACTCCATAATCAAGACTATCCGGTTTGACTGCCCAGTATCAGTCTGGAGGGAATGGGAATGTGATTCTGATCTGATAGGGACTGGCCAAGAACCATCTTGTGGGCCCTGACTCAGGATTCAGGACAGCATTAAGGTATCCTGAATTTGAGCCTGGGGTTCTAAAAACTTGAGGAAATGGGTTTTAAAGGAGAGGTGACAGCCTCTAAGGAAGAATGGCACACCAAAAAAAAGATAAATAACAAAACTATGACCCCAAAGTAGGTGCCAACATCTAGACAAATGATCAGACATCTTAGTAAGGCGTAGGCTTTTCAAAAAGGGCAGAGCACAGGCAGGTCTCAAGAATTTCCATGCAAATTTACTTTTAGGCAGGTCCCTCTGGGAAGTAGCAGGGATGGGATTGTCTAAAGCAGCTGTGGGATTTGGAGTACAAGTCCCACTAACAGCCAGTGGTACTTGTGGTCCTAAGACCTGCCCTTATTTTTGAAAAACTTCCATCCCTAAGCCATGTAGTTATCTAGGCAGAAAACAGTATAGATCACAGAGGCACCTGGCTTCTGAACTCACACCAGAGCTGGAAAACTGAGAGCTGGAGGCTGGCCCTTAAAGGAGTTGCAATAAGGTCTCAGATTGAATGAATACCCTGGATACCACAAGGTACCAATGACCCACCCAAGCTAGTGTAGGTGATTTACAGACCTCCAAAAAAGCCACATGCTGGCAGAATCTGCTGCTCTTGCTGGAGGACTCAGCTAAAAACACCGACTCAACTAGTAGCAGTTGCACCTGTGCTACGTGCTGCATGACTCCAAGAGCAAAGCACACCCTATTCTCCAGGAAGCAGTATTTAGCCCCCCGTCCCCAAGCTTTCAGGTTAGTTTGCTGGGGGTTTAGACCTGTACTAGGATAACTTTCTTAAGGGAGAGCTCGTTCAGTCCCTTACATAGGCTTGGTCTAATACTCCACAGCTGTGAGTGCTGTACCCAGGTGGCAAGGAGGAGATGTATTTATGAGCAGGCCTCAGAACTGCTTTTGTCATAATGTAGAGCTGATCCTAAGGGACTGCCTGCAGTGCTCTACAGAAAGGTGAAATGGCTTGGGGGCTGGTGAAGCTGGGGCATGATCTTGGGGTCAGGATCAGAGTTTGGAAGGGTAGCTAGGCAGCCAGAGGTGCAGGCAGATACTTAAAGTAGCCCCAGCTGCCTCTAATCTGGGCACTTCTATAACTAAAAATCTTGCCCTCTGCATTCTCTGAGCCTCAGTTCTGTACTCCAAAAGGGAGGGGTGGTGTTTGTTTTCTTCCACTCTCTATGGCCTCATCATAAAACCTCAAGCCTGGGCAGGACTGCAAGGAAATATAAATACAGAGTGTGCTAAGACCCTCCGTAACTCAGGTTCCAGGTGGCTCAGGTTGAGCCCTTGATTGTCAGAGGTCACTTGCACTAAGTCTGACTAATGACCAGGTGACTGAAACAGGTTTGTGACTGCTCTCGGTGGAAATATGACCTCTTTTCCTACCCCTCTGTATTTCACAGGAGCTATATTAATATTGTACCCATGCAGAGGCCATAACACAATGTACATGCTCTTCTACATCACTGGACCCTGGTAATATTGCAATAATCTACCTTTGTCTATGCTAGCAGGAGCTTGTAGGCAGATGCATGGTGCAATAACAATAAACCTGCTTTGAGAACCTCCCTCTTCTGTTTTGCTTTCTCACACCCATGCTCCTTTACCAGCCAAGAGCCCTGCCCCATGCAATAGTTCAGATTATCCCTTAGAAATGAAAGAGGGAGCTCATTTGTTTGACTCACTTATTTGCAAACAGTCTTAGACTTCTGATCTGAGCTCAGTGGTGATACAATAATGATTTTTTTTTTAAAGGCACCTTCTATGCATAGGAAAAAACCCTCCACAATTGTTTTGTAGGAATATCTCAAGAGGGATTTTTGTTTTACTTTTCCCCCCTCTTCTTCTCCCCTGCCCCCCAAGTGTTGCCAGATCTCATGATTTTTGGCGTTGTTCTTAAAGTCTGTGGAAAAACTTAGGGAGGGGTGTAAAAGAAGGAGCTAAGGTGTTTTGTCCCCCCCCCCCCCCTTTCCAAAGTGTAGACTTCAAGAACAATGCCAAAAATGATAAGAGTTGGTGGTACTGCTCATCCATCTTAGCTGGAACCCATGCAGGATTTTGCTGGGCTGAGTCTCTTTTATTCATTGCATTTGTGCACTGCTTTTGTAAATGGATAGAAATAATTATGAAGGCTATGGGAAGGATGCCTGGTGGGGCAAAGAAGTGGCACTGTCATGACAGCAGGAGGTGCTGTTTACTCCAATTCAGTACCTAGCCAGAGCCACTGTGGGGTGCTGCTAGACTTATTATTGAAATTCAGGTCAAACCAACACCTATCTTGGGGTGTAGCTGGTAAAGATCCCATAAGATCTCTTCAAGGGACTGGCTGTTAATTGCCATGTTTGAGTTGCATTTCATTCTGGATAGTTACTTTTCAAGCTCCAAAACTTACCCTTGGAAGTGTCAGGTGAACATGGGCTGCTGCTTTACCCTCCTGAGGCAGTGTCTGGTGTGAAGTTGTGGTACCCTCCTTGGGTAGCTGTCCATCTCCAGCTCAGAGGTGGTTGCATTTCAGCAGTGGGGTCGGCATATGTAGCGCAGGGTAGGCAGAATGAAAATCTCCCCAGAAATAGAAAGGCTTAGAGGATATTTTGCAGTTCTATCCTTTTTTTATTTTAAAACAGCATTGCATGCCATGACATCCTGTGATTGCCTCTGCTGACTCCTTCTGCAGTAATCCTATTTCAACAAGTACCACTGGTGTCCGTTTTAAAGCAGGGAAAATCTGGAGAGGTCTTTCAGGACATGGAGAGTGGCTGCTTTCCAAACTCCTTCCTTAGAGCAAAGAAGTGCATGAGTAGAGAAATCCTGTACTCAGCAAAGGCAAACCTCCCTGGCGAGTCTGCTTGTTGGAGTCGTGCTCACGTCGGCAAGCAGCAGGATCTCCTGGCTGTGCTCCTATCCTGCAGTGCAATCATCTGTAATCTCTGCTTTTTCAGCCTGTGTATCTGCCTGTCTCAGACAGTCTGCTGAGGGCTTGGTGGACAGGGGACTGCAGGGCAAGTGCTGGAAAAGCAAATGCAGCAGCTCTTCTCAGTCAGTGCTCCCTCCAGCTGTAGCTGGAAAGGGGTGGGAACCCTAGTGTGGGATTTAACCCTTCAAAACCTGTGCTGCAGGCTGGTTTGGAAAGGACTTCATTATCATTATTATTTTTTTGATTGGGTATTGCAAGGCTCAGGTGTTACGCTAGAGGGCACCAAGGAACCCCAAATACTCAGAGGATCCCTATATTAATGGGTAGAGCACAACACTGCTTTGTAGGTCTGTTTCCTCTCTTTAACCGACTGTCTGCGCTGCCTGGAGGAGTTCACAATAATTCTCTGACAAGCCCAGGGAGTCTCTCATTAAGGCTATCCCAGTACTCTGCACTGGGCATTTGCAGGTCCGAGAAGAAATTGCTGGGCATTTGCTGCTTATGTGCAGCTTTGCTCTGTGGCGCATGACACTATGTACAGTGCACCCACTGCAGGAGGCTCTCAGGTGCTCTTTTCCTGTCCGTGGGGCCAGGATGGAAGTGGAGGGAAGATGACTTCACACTATCAGTTTGGTCCTCTGGGGTGATAAAGAGCCCTCCTTGGCCCTTGGTATCAATACAAGCAGGCTCAGGACTGCGCTGATTTGCAGGGCTTTTTGCTACAGGGTCCTATCCTTGTTACCCAGTTCACTCTGTCCATATTCTTGGTCTGCCCCATTCATCAGAAACTGGGACCAGGGCTGTTCAGCGTCCTCATGCCTAATCTACACCAGGGCTGTTCCTACTCCCTTGAAGGCCCATTTTTGCTTTTGGAGCAAGCAAGACGGTCCTCACTGTTCAGTCGAACTGGCTGGCCCATTCTGAACTGGCAGCAGAGCAATGGAAAATCAGTGCTGAGAGCTTTCTAAGCCACTGGATTGTCATTATTACGTAGTGTGATATTGAGCACAGTGGCTTTCTCTGGTCCCATTGCATCAGTGACTTAAGCCACTAATTAGATGTTAAAAAAACCACACATGGCTACTTGGCAGGAGAGGCCTGACTCATTATTTTATATCCACCAAGTATTGGGACCTGGAAACCTGTCTGAAACGTTCATACCCACAGGGGGCACCTCTGAGCTTTCAAAGGCCACATTACTCAGCTGAGAGCTAATGCAACTCCAAATTGCAGGCATATCTGTAGCCATGTGTTTCCTCAGGTCTCCCTGCTCATTCACAGTTTTTGAGCTTCTTTCTAAAATGGCAGGTTTCCAGAATTGGTGATTAAGTTGCTCTGATTCATCTGCCTAGCTCATCAGTTTAGTCTGCTGAGCCCTGTTGCTCTTGTTTAAACCATAATATTAAAAAAAAGGAACAGTGAATCACTTGAGGACATGTATAAACATACTGTAGAATAATTGATTGCCCAAAGGCATCTCCTACTGGCAGCTGAATAACCCCAAATCAGCATTTCCCAAATGATGTAATGCCAAAATGTGTTAAATAAGCCATTTGAGGCATATGAATTAGTTGGGTATTCCAAACACTGCATGAATCATTTACTGCCATTCATTTAATGCCGCCAGTGAATGGTGCTGAATATTATTTCTAGACAGATTTTATTGTAAAGATACGGTCAGAGAGGGTTACAGGTGATTTTTGTGGGTTCCTATCTCGTGCAGAACTGGGACTCGGGACAGCTGGGTTCCAGTCTGCTGTGGAAGCTGTTATGAACCACAGCTTTGCCATATAGCAAATTGGTGCTGATCTTGCCGGTAACCAATGCCAAGATCTATGGGTGCAAGGCCACGGTATAACAGACAAGGATAAATATAAGGAAAGAACACACACTGACCAAGGCATTGTTCTGAATTGCCATATTTAAGAGGTCATGTGCTGCTTGAGAGTTGGACATAGCCAAAGAAACCCTTTGAAAGACCGCCCAATATCAAAATCATTCACTGCCAACAGTTCAGTTGTCTTAAATCTACGTAACCTGCATAGGGTTGACCTGTTGCATGCAGGCATGTTTGTGATATTATTGTTCCAGGGATCCTTTGCTCGGGTCATTAAAACCACCACGTTTGTTGTGACAATGAAGGTGGGGAAGAACATTTAGTTTTATCGGTATCGCATAAAAAAGTTCAGTGTGAGAAGCTCTGACCAGTTCACTAGATTCTTGTTCCTGCCAGGACTGTCATGCAATGGGCACTCAGTGTTTGGTTCATTATTTATCTAATTAGGTTTCCTTGGCAGCCAGATAGGGCTACTTTACTTTAAGCCAGTTGTCTATGTAGCTGCATAGTTTTCAGCGGAGCTGCACCAGATCAGACCGGCTTCCTGCCCTCTTACCCCTCAATGAAGCTTGCATTGGGTTGAAACCACTTGCAGGTTTCTTATATACCCAATTTTTTAAAGGCTGCTTTCTTGCTGTATGAATCGTTTTGCATCTCTTGCAGGTTAACGTATGGGTGCATCAGCAAGAAATCATCGAAAACCTGGCTTACTTGGTTGGCCATGGATGGTATAATATTTCAAAGTGAAAATTGCTCTCTTTTTTCTCTCCCTTGTCTCTGGTAATCTGATGGGTAGGAGGCACCTGTCTCCTGCAGTGTGCATCCCCTCAGCATGAATGGTTTCCTTTTGTTCACAATGTTTAGCTCACAGTAGGAGATGCGTAGCAAGAAAGGGAAATCGGGAGAAACACCTGGAGACAGATTCTATCTTCATTTTAATGGCAAAAAGAAGGGAAGGATACAGGACTGCAGCCCTGAACAAGGTGCCTTCAGGTGGGAAAACCAGGACAACTGGCACAAAGCCCCACACTACCAGGGACCACCCAAAATGTTCTTCTGCTTTTGTTCCCAGGCAGTTACAAGACCCCTGTTTTCAGTAGGGTTGCCAACTCTCCAGGATTGTCCTGGAGTCTCCAGGAATCAGATATAAATCTCCAGGAGACTGCTGAGAGTCACCCAGAAGATAAATGACAGGGCATTCATTAAGATAAATATTAAATGTTGAATACCAGTTATACAGTCCAGTAGGTTTTTAAAATGTAAGAGTCATGTGCATTTGGCTTCTGGATGTAAAGTCTACGCATCATAATCTGTCACCGATATACGCAAGAACATCCGCGTTGTGTCGTGGACACATCGGCACTCTGGAAACCTCCCAGAATAGATTCAAGCAGAGTTGGCAACCCTAGTTTTCAGCCTTGATCGGTTCCTGGCTTTAGCCGGGTCTCTCTCAAGATGTTTATGAAATGGGTAATTAGGCATTTAAAGAGCGCATTGAAAAACAAGGGCTAACTTGCGCTGCACATGGATTGAAAAGCCCGACACAAATGGTATAGTGACACCCAAAGTTCAAGTCAGGCTTACTGCCTGAGAGGGGATAAAAGCTGGAGAAACAGAGACGGGGAAGGGGGGTGAGCCTGATGCAATCCGAGGTCCCGATTCAGGAATAAGACAAGCAAGATTGTGTTGCTGCAGATTCTGCCGTTTGCTAGAATGGCTCGGCCATGTGGCCCTTCTCAGCAGGTGGGCATAGCAGGGGCTGAGGAGATGGCTCCAGGCCCTTGGGAGGAGGTGGGGCCGGCTCTGGGCATTTTGGCGGAGCAGAAGGGCAGCTTTCCAGGAATTTCAGATGAGGACACAGCTTGGAGCTCTCTGGCGGTGGCTGGAGCGGCTGCTTGATCTGCTGCTGGTCATGAGACATCTTCCTAGGTGCAGAAATGAGAGGATGAAGAGTACATCATGCTTGTTGCAGCACTTTGTGAGCGGCAATGAGGCATAAAGGCCACTACCTCTGGCAGTGGCCGGGAATCTGACTGCAGTCAGCTCTGTGCCAGCAGAGCTCCCCAAAAGCTTCTGGTTTGGATCTTCTCCGAGATGGCATCTGCCTCCCAAGCTCCCAGCTCTTCCACCCACTGCTCCCAGGTCCTCTGCTTCCTCCCAGAGCCTCGAAAACCCTTGGAAAATAAGTGGGGTACAGATTTACAAGTTGCTGCAAATGCAAATGATGGCTAATTAGCTATGCTATATTATATATTTCTTCAGGAACAAGTCCTCACTGAAGACCAGCCAAAGACTTGCATCCACCTGTCTCAGTACAAGGAAACCAGCCTGGCTCTTTTGTTTCAGTCTCTCTTGAGAGTGCTGACCCCCACATCACTGTCTTGTCTGATCACCTGCCCCAGAGCTGGCTCTTAATCCGTGCACGTATATTTAGTGCAGCTGGACTTACCCAGGTCATCAGCAGTGGGAGTTCGAAGCAGTGGAAAGGTCTGGGGAGCACTTGGAAGGCAGAAATTTTATACAGCTTGCAGGCCCCACCTTGAGGAAACAGGCTATTTTGGGGGTATGATTTATCACCACCAGCACTGACCCACCTCTCCTCTCCCTCCAACCACTGGTTTGACTCACTGTTTTGTGCTGGAAAAATCCCTTTTTGGCACTGGTCTAGCTGCTCCTCCCTGTCCTGTCCTCTCTGGAGCTCACGTTTCACACATTTTTCTGAACATTGGTATCATGCTTTAGTGTGACACTCAGGGACCTGGGTGCAGCCGGATCCACTCTCAGGCGTAGCTGGATCCACCCTCATAGATATTCATATGAATGAGAGCACTGGAAATTGGGTGGGATTTTAAGGAGACCCCAAGCCTTGGCCATAAGTTGAGGCTTGATATTGCAGCAGTTTGGTTTAGGAACTCCCAAAGAATGAGTGATTCAGGTGGGACTATAGCTTCATTTTCTGGCAGATGGGTTCCCCAGAAGCTCTGTGTCCTAATACCCCTATTTAATGAATATGTAGTAACCCAGGCACTCTGTTCCCTACAGCATTCTTCAGAGCAACTTTATCCCCAGGACAGTGGCCTAGTGGACAGAGCATCAGACTAGGACTTGGATCTGCCACTTTTTCTGGGCTATGCCCCTGCCTGACAGATGAGCCACTTCACTTCTCTATTCCTCAGCTTCTCTCCTTTCTGCAGCATATCAAACTGTACAGGTCTATAAAAGCTAAGGAGTCTTGAAGAAGAAAGCAGTGTATTTGAAAGCTTGCCTAAGTCTATCCCAACCATGCAGTTGGTCCAATAAAAGAGATTACCCACAAAAATCCTTGCCTTTGGTATATTTTCTGGACCAACATGACTATAACAACACTCCAACGCTATATAAAAGACCTTGTTCCTGCATCTTGTGTCTTTCTTTCTTGCCCCCGTTGAGCTGGAAATTTCCTCCATAGCAAACTGTAAATAATGGGTGGGTGGGAAAGCAAAACCAGAAGGCAGGTGCTGTGATGCAACATGAGTTTTAATGTGCAAGAGAAGAGGAGCATATGTGGTACAGAATAAAGTAATGCAAGCTACAGAGCATATATTTCCAGGCTCCAGTTAGATACAGTCCACTGACCATTCCCTCTGGGGTGAGTCATTTCACTCAAAGATGATCTTTATTGAAGCTTTAGAGTTTGGCAGTTGAGTCCTGCTTTCCATCATGTTCAATGAGCATTTTTTAACCTTTGGTTGACTTCAGGTAGGACTAAGCACAATACATCCTGAATTAAATACTGTTTCTCCATGAAACCTTTTCTGTTTAGAGCTGCCGCTTGCTCATAGTGGCTGGAACATACAGGGTGTGATTCTCACTGACACTAAAGCTACTTTCCACCGCTCCAGCAATGTCACAGAGCCTTGAAGTGAGTGTAAATGTAATTGCTGCCCATTATAAGGCCCTAACCTCTTTTACAATGACAACGTGGTCATGCAGGGGCTTGAAGACAACCGAGACTGAAGCCTGCTGTGATACTAACAGAGATGCTTCGCTAGAAAGCCATTAGAAATCATAGTCCTCTATTCAAGGTAAAGGGAAATATGGGAAAGATCTACAAGGGCCTTTTTATCAAAAGTGCTGAGTAGCCCCAGCTCCTATTGACATCAGCTGGGGTTGTGGGTGACCAGTACCTATGGAGCAATGCCCCTAAGCTCAGCTGTGAATCTGCATCTTGCTTTTCATTGCCCAGTGAAAAAGCAGGATGCTTCTTTTGGGGTTAACATGGCCCGCAGTTCCCATAGCCATGTCTGTTGGACCACTGGAAATAATAAGGGGCAGTGCACTTCTGAGCAGGGGGCTGCATGTAGGCAGGACCACATGCTGAAGGGCATCTCGTGGGACATGGCCATATGTACTGGGGAGCCCATTGGTGCTCCCATCCCTCGCTGAAGGGCTGAGGCTGCTGCAGGCCACATGGCTCAAGGTACCCGGTGGCACACGGTGTTACGCACTTTGCAGCACATGGCTCAGGGCATGTGGGAGTGCATGGCAGTGGGCACCTCACAACCCGGGTCTTGACGCATGTGGTGGCACATGGCTCTGGGAGCTTCTTGGCAATGCAGGGCTCAGTGCATTTGGTTGTGCAGGGTGTTGTCCACTTCATGGCAGGGGGCTTGGGGCACCGTGTGACACACGAGGAGTATTTCACTCCAGGTGGTACATAGCACTGCTGCTTGAGCTGGTATCCATAGTAAGACATCTTCATGAGAGGGAGGATCACCTGGAACAGGGCAAGCAGAGGGAAAACAGAAAAAGCAGAAGTGACAGTGTAGGATGCTCTCAGCACAGTCCTGAGGGTCAAGATTGAACCTGGGTGGGTATGAGCAGATAGTAGCTATGGCAAGGAGAGATGTGATGAGAGAAGGCAGGGAGGTGAAAGGCAGTGGTGAGTTGGGTCCCACAGCATGCCTCATTTGGAAAGCCTACACTATTGACCCTTGCTGGAGATCCTTGGCCCCAGCCCTTCTCCCCTCATGCCTTGCCATGCTGCTTCTTGGATCTACAGCTCTTAGCTCTAAGCAAACCAGTTCAGTTCAGGATCACAGTATAGCTCCCTGGTTTCCAGATCTTACAGGTCAGTTATTAAGTGCTAACACATTTAAAATAAAATGTTCTTTGATGCAAATAAGCCCTCCCAGGCCAGATCCTCAGCTGTTATCAAGCAACGCTTTTCACCCGAGTTCAAAGGAGGACAGTCAGCTTTCATTAGCTATGGCTATGGCCTTAAAACTGCTATCTATGCACACATGAACAGGAGAACAGCCAGATTGGATCAGCAGGGTCCATATTATTCACTATCTTCTGTTGTTCACTGCTGGAGACTAGCAAAGGACTGTCTCCTCCTTAAAACAGACAAAACCACACTTCTGGTGTTACATACAATCAATCTGATCTTCCTAATCCCATGGAAATATATGTACAGATTCCCAGGTGGTTTCAAATTGGCATAAAGCCATTTGCTTTCAGCTGAGTAAATAACTGTTCAAATATTTGCTGTGCTAATATGCTCCAGCCTCAGTGAAGTTTGAGGCTGAGATTTTCAGAGATCTGGATGCTCAATTCCCCAATTAACTGTGATGGAAAAATATTTCCTCAACTCCAGTGTTGCTCTGTAAATCCAAGCCTGAATTTCTAATGCCTGCAACTGAACAGCCACCCAAGCTTTTGCATAGAAAGGAACCACCTAATAATTCTAACTATCAGAGTCTTGCTTTAGGATTCAGTCTTAAAACTATCAACAAAATCACATTTTAATGCTTATTGGGAGATTGAGACAAGTCAGACTTACCCAGTCCACTGCAGAGAATAAATCAAGAGAACTGGTTCAAGAGCTCAAAGTTATGAGCTTTTATATCATTTCCTAGATTGCTTGGAGGCACTGAGACATCCTTTATGCATCAGATCCTAATTACTTACCATGTAACATTTATGCTATACACAAAATCTCCATTTGATGGGATTATTTTACTTCTAATTTGTGATTATAAATCTATTTCCAGATCTGCCTGAAAACAACACGTTTAGCACACCCAGCAAGTTCCTTTCATTTTAACATTTTATTGGCCAAAATAATACCTGGTTTTAATGTTTTATTGGCCAAAATAATACCTAGTTTCATTCCGCTGACCTCACTGGAGTTACACCAGGGAAGAAGCTTGCTCCACATGCTTTGATCTTCTTTCAGCAAATTAATAAAAAAGGTGGCTCAGAGGCATGTGCATGGTATGATTTTGCATCATGCCCAGAATTTATTTTGGGTCAATTCCTTCACATTTAAGCCTTTCAGTTCCTTACAAGCTGGGCAGCTTCATTCCTCATGCTTAGCATTCCCACACAGGCCACTGACAGCTCTGGAGGGTCCTAGGAAATTATGATGTGAAGTATATGCAAGATCCTCAAGTGGTAGGAAATGGCCTTCAGTTCTTGAAGCCTGTGGAGCTGTGCTGTTTTTGCTTAGTGCTGGATTTGTCCTGTAAACTTTAAATCTGATTTTTATTAAAAAGAGAGACAAAGCAACTCTTTAACAGAAATTAGTTCATGATTCCTGTGCTAGAAATGATGACTTTTGGAGGGAATGACTTGAGGGAACTTGTGATTTTTTTTTTAAGTGACACTCATTCAACATGTAGGTGTCTGATTTCAGTAGCAAACTAATACTATACCACCTTGCACATGTAAAGCATTAATGAGTGCTTGTGAAGAGCTTTGAAGTCCTTTGTTTCGGGGAAGCCTCGTAACATCCTTGATGAGTATTATTATCCTGGTTTTATTTTCAGGTGAAGGTCACGCAGGTAATTTGTGAATGGGCCCGAACCCAGGAGTTTTGGCTTCTCATGCCATGCTCTGACCATTAGCGCTGCCCTGTGTCATGCTGTGAGGCCAGACTCCATCAATCACATTTTTATCTAGTTAGTATTGCTTTAATAATAATTCTTAGAGAAATAGGTTAATGATTTATTGTTGATTCTGAATGAGCCAACTTTGCTGATCAAACATTTCACCTATATATTGACATAAAAAGCCATTTATAGATGTTATGATTTTCCAGGTTTAATCCAGACTCCAGCTGTCACTATTTTCAAGTTGATGTCTGTAGGTCAAATTAAAATTTGTCTTCAATCCCAATGAAATAATCCTCATTGAATGACGATTAAAGTGAATGCAGGCTAAGGCAGTTCGAATTAGGCAATTTAAACTGTATTAATTAACTTGTATAGATGAGTCCCTAAGCATGGCAAATATCAATCCCCTGGCAAGGGAAATGCAACTGGGTTTTTGCAACACAAGAGAGGCTAACAGGCACAAAGTAATGCCTTTACAAAATCAGATGTGCCAATAACACCTCAGGGTGACTATTACTAATTATCTATTGCAGGTCATTGCATCCATTAGGGCTTCTGGAAGAGCACTTTAGATAACTGTCTAAACCTTGGGTTGCAACAATGTAACAGTGGTTAAACAGGTTTATTATTGCCTCCTAATTACTAGGACCCCACACACACAGGCTGCAAACTCCAGCTGTTAAGGGACTGTGAAGTGTATAGCCAGGGCTCCCTGCTGTGAGGGTCAATGATTATCTATTAATCCTTAATTCAAAATGAAATTTGATTTGAACTGTGTTTAGTTTAGAAAGCAGTGAGCAATGTCTACCAGTGGCCCTAGATACTACTGAAAGTTGCTTTAACTTTTCCCATTTTGTTTATTATCATTTTTCTCACAAATAATTATTATATTTAAGGAACATAAATTGTTGCCTAAGGATGCTTTTTTCCCCTGCCCTTCATACTTGCATAGCCTGGTTATAGTATCTGCAAATGTAACATTTTTTGTAATCCTAATTCAAGCCTTTTAGAGTGGATTATTGCATTCTGTCTGGAAATTACATTGAAGAATTAGGGGAGATTAGAAGCCAGGAGACGAGTATAATTTGGGGTGAAAAACTGTGCTGTCCTGACTCCAGCAATAGCCAAAAGTACAACTGCTTCTGGTGCAGGTATTACAAATCCAGCCATAGACAGTTATGAGATTTGTTTTGCAGTGGAGATGCCCTGAGGCAAGGGGGTTGCATGCTTAGCAAGTCTAAACAATGAGTTCATCTCAATTGACAGCTGCTATAGATTACTGTATGCACCACAGTCTGGATTGCTAAATTACTGTACCAGCTGATTACTTTGCAGTGAGATGCACCATCCAATTAATGAGGAATGTAAACAAGTAGCCCTAAATGCCTCCCGTGCTGATGAGTAAAACCTGCTGAAATCTAACAATAAGTGTTTCCTTTTGAGATTACTGCCCTCTTTGAAAACTGATACCTTGAGGCTTTGACATTTGTTGTCTGCAGTATTGACTTTGTGGTTAGGAAGTGAAGCATTCAGGATCCCTGGAGGGAACCTTCTACTGGCTGAACTATAATCTCCTACCTCAAGACATCAGAATACTTTGCAAAGGGGAACCAAAGCAATGACCATCCTAAACACCATTGGGGATGTCTCTACTAGTATGGAAACAGGGCTATTGACACGGGGATGAACAACAGGATTATGGCTAGCTCATGGTGAAATGGCAGAGGGAAGATGTGGACTGACTTACTTTAGATTAAGTCAGTGAACTATTTGCTCAGTTCTGTAAGGAGATAGAGCAGTATTTTCAAAAGTTGCCACTGATTTTATGTTCCCAGCAAGATGTGCCTGAGCGAAGGTTTAGAACTACACAGACATCCCTCTGGATCTAGCGGGCACAGCTACACATGCATTAATGTCCTTTAGTTAATGCATATTAAATCTAGTCACTCTGGGCATTTTTACATGTGTTTCTGATGCCCTGCTGGGCAGTTTTAATTAACAAGATGCACTAATTAAAAGTGCCTGTGCATCAAGTGTATCAGCGGTGCTATGCATCCCCGTGCTGAAAAAATGGTGGTGGGGTGCATTGAACTAAAGGTCATCAGACATGTTTTATTTCACAGCACATCACTGCCATTTTGTCAGTGCAGAGACACGTGGCAATGCTGATGCACGTGATGCATGCAGCTGCTGGAGTGGGTCAATGTTCCAGCAAACCTGATTCATTGAGACAGCTTTGATGTGCTGGATTTCCAGTGTATTAGAGCAGGCTGCTGCACATGTGTAGGAGCCCTCCATTGTGAGGTACTAGGAAAATGCACATTAGCTTGTTTTAATGTGCATTAACTTTGGAGCATGTTTTGTGGCAATGCTTTAATGTGTATTAAAATAGGCGAAGGAGCATTAAAGTGCATGTGTAGATAAGATGCACTCCGTGAGGTCTATGAGCACTCTAAATTGGTTTGGAAACTGGGTTCCAGCATGCATTACCTTAGACGCTGAACACTAGAAGAACCCAAAATTTGTCTGCATGTAGCAGATAAGGCCTTGGCAATGTGTAAAGCTGAAACAATAGTGGAGAAGAAAAAAAAAAAAGAAGGAAAAAAATCCAGATGGCCAATAATAAGATGCAGCATAATTTTTATTGTGAAGAAAACTGAATAGACAATTGCAGTCTGAACTAATGCAGAGTAAACAGAATTATGTATTTCCGGGGTTACAGCATGAGCTACAATTAATTACTTGCTTCAAAGAGATGCATTTTACATGAGCTCATTTGTTCACCCGTTCACTCATTTTTGCTGATGTGGAGGTTGACCGTCAAGACCCCTTTGAACCACTGTAAGTTGCTTTACCCTGATTAAGGCCAAAGCAGAGGACTAAACAGTTTTTCTATTATGCATTCTCTGCTACAAAGCCAGAAACAATAGATGTAACATACAGAGACTAATTCTCATAGCCACCAAAGTCTCTAGACTTGCTTCACATGATAGAAAATGGCATTGAGGTGAAGGCAGGTAAAAGAATGTGGATTGCATTAAGACACCAACATCTTTTACATTAGTAGAGCGATGTGAATATCCTTCATGCCACAGCTCACAGCATCACTAGTTTAAGAAATACTTAGCTAGACACTATTACAGGAAATACTCATAATTCTAAGATAAAGTAGAAATGCGAAAGAGGAAGGGTTATTTTTATCTAAGATGCTGAGCACTGACAGCTCTCATTGACTTCAGCGAGAGTTGTAGGAGCTAAGCATTTCTGAAAGCCATGTCCCAGAGATTAGCCGTGAATCTGTATCTTGTATGTCATTGCCTGGTTGTTCCTTGTTCAAAGGCCCTTCCTTCAGGATTTAACATGGTCCACAATTGCCATTGAGGTACCTGTGGCCCCATCGCAAGCCCCCAGAACCACAAAGGCCCCCATAACCCCATAATCCACCATAGCCATAGGGACCCCCAGCACCAGTGTAGCCCGGGGAGCCGTAGAAGCCCCTGGACCCGAAGCTGCCCCCAAATCCAGCTCCAAGGTGAGGAAGCCCGGCGGATCCCACAAAGCTGTCCTGAGGGAAGGAGCTGAGGGTGGCTCCAGGGAAGGTCACAACAGACGCGGGCGGCTGGATCACCACTCTGGAGTCGGGGCACTGCCGGACGCACGGCTCGTTGTAGCTGTCAGCGATGGGCTGTGGGACAGCCACCCCGCAGGGGCTGGCGCAGATGCCAGAGCTCAGAGCTGGAGAGCAAGCCATTTTTTTTGTTTTGGGGAAAGAAATCTGAAATAAATGGCAGAGAAAAATGATAAAGATCAGGCACAACTATTGGTTGAATAAGAGGTTTAAAAGCTAGGTTCATTTGAGAGAGGGAGACCCAGGGCCTGCCTCTTGGCTGGGAACTCCAGTAGCTTGCAAATGAGGTGCTAGAATACTCAGCATTGTGCATCAGACCCTTAATTTTTGCTTCTCTCTCATGTCACACCAGCTATTCACTCCTCTGGCACCCATCACCCTTAAACCCAGTCCTACCCAGCCTTTTGCCCCCTTCTCTCCGTCTCTTATATACTCTGAATGTAAGAAGTCAATTCTCCCCCAGAATTAACCCAACTGTGGTGTCCAGATAGGTCTGAAAATCCCACCCTATGGTTCAGAAGCCTGTAGCTTGTCCAGATTAACTGTAAGAAGAGTCTTTATGGAATGGAATAGACAGTACCAAGAATGAGAAAATATTTGTGTTGTCTTCCCCTGCAAGTTAAAATGAGTTGAATTGAATACTTACAAAGGGATGGAGCTGAAGTGGATTTACCAGAGGCAGCAAAGAGATGAAGTGAAGAGCAGCAGTTGGAAGAGTTGTGAGTTGCGAGTACTTTTATACAGTTTGTAGACTGCCTGGGGGATCTGAGAAACCGTGTGTGTCAGGTCCTAATTAATTGCTAAGTCACATTTATTAGACATGTAGCTCATGTTGTTGTTAGTATATTTTCAGCCCCATGCAGTGTGGTGTGTAGATTGCATCCTTTAATTCCTAAAATTTATAGGCCAGTGGGATGGTCCCAGGAATGAATTTGATCTCAGTGGATTATGCCAGAGAAGAAGCTGACTCTATGATTAATTCTTTTAATGTGATTCAGAGCCTCAGGCAAACAAAGGATGACCAGGTAATGTGTAATCAGGGGTCTCCTCGGCTTCTTTTTGCACCTCTTAGGAAGGAGGAAGACATTTTTGTGTGCTTAGGCCCAGCATCCCAAACAGGTCGTAATCAAGTACTTTGAAATCAATGGGAGCTTCATTGACTTTACTGGATTTTTCATCAGGTCCTTTCATCCCTGTGGGCAGAGGCCTGATACAAGACCCATATACTATAAAAATAATCCCGCTTAAACTTTCAAAATACAGTTTACCCACGGCTATAAATGGTGCAGAGATCTTTGTGCTGTTTTTTTGGCTGGCAATTAATTTCATCCTGTGTTGATAAAGAAAAGCTTTTTGGTTTGAGAGTGAGTCAGACAAAACCTCTTGGCAGAGACATACAGTGTTAGAGGGCATGGGTGAAGGGAAATAGGGCAGCAATTTATAGTCTTTCACATGATAGGCTGAACTCTGAACATCTCAGATTTGTTTAAAATTAATTCCATTTACCACTTGGTAATTTCATAAGGCACTTGAACTTTTCTCTGTACCTTGGGTGGATTTCCAGCACTTGCATCTATCATTTAAGGTACCAGTAACATTTATAAGTTGTAGTTTGGTTTTTAAGTTGTTGGGTTTTTTGAGTAACAGATCTTGGGTCCACTGCTCAAGGAAACTATTGCTTTGCTGCTTGTGATATGATTTCCTTCTGAATGTCTCCATTAGCTTACATATTCCTGCTGATGTCTGCAAAGTGACTCGCTTCTGTTAATTTACTGCCCTCTAAAGTATTGGCTAAATTGGGAGTCTCTTGGGAAAACTAATAAAGTTGCGCTAACTCAGTGTCCTGGATATATGAAACTTTATGAGTGTTTCTGAAGTGCTTTGGAAACCTTAGTTGTGAAGTTACCTCTGAATGCTTGGCATGAGTATTGTTATCCCTGTTTCATATTCCACCTGTCGCTCTTACACATAAGAATAATTCTCTAAAAGAGTAGTAAGTGTGTACATTTCCAACTGGGTCATGGATCTGAATCTTTCTAATTTCAGTTACACCTCCCCCCCCCAATACCCAGCTTCTAAGTCATGGTTTATGACATTCGGTTTTATTTATTGTCCATCATGCATCACTAATTTGAATGATTTTGTTCTTGCCAGTTGCTTTTTCACATGCTTACCCTTAAATATGCAGTTAGCATATTCCTCACCAAAGTAACAAATCAGGGTTTAAATCAGTGTTCAGTTTTTCATAAACAAGAATACCCATCCATCCACTCCCCTTGTATCACAATAGATCAGTTATGGAAACTTTCGTATTAACCTTTGCCAATTTGAAAGCTCTTTCTTTTCTATATGACAACCAGCATTGTTAAGAGCCTTGAGATGTCCCTCCTAACACACCATAAAACTCTTTCAAAGCTACACTTGTGTAAATGACATGTTTGAAAGGCAAGGAAGCTAAGATGCGAGGCTGCTGTCTTGTAATGAAATCCAAAACAGGATGAGGTCAAGGTCTTTCATATGTACAAGCTGTCAGGACTCTTGGACCCTATTTCTGACTCTGCCATAAGCTTCCAGGGTGACCTTTACTTCCATG
The DNA here is from genome assembly GCF_001723895.1 of Crocodylus porosus. Lineage (NCBI taxonomy): Eukaryota > Metazoa > Chordata > Crocodylia > Crocodylidae > Crocodylus > Crocodylus porosus. The sequence continues at coordinate 396,842 of NW_017728904.1, forward strand.
CGCCTGTATCTGTTGGCTTGTAAAATAATGATAACAGCAGTCATGCTGAGGGTTGTGAGGCTTCCTCAGTAATTAGGATATCAAAGTACATTTCAAACACTCATTAATGCTTTTACAGGTCAAATTCTTTATCATGATCATGGTAATAGATTGTCATGTATTTATAAACAACTCATTTAATATAGGGGTATGTGATCCCAGAAAGTGTCTCACATGTTGTTCTTCTAATTATTTGGGGGATCGATGAGAGCCACTTCCACATAGTGATCCTTGGGAATGTCTCTGATGGCCAAGAGCTCCCGAACTGACAAAAATGCCAACGTGCATAAAGATATGGACACCGCTTTTGTCATATCAAATAAGAAGTTATTTGGGCCTCACGGTCTTTTCTTTTGCTTAAAAAATAGCTTTGTAGCTTTTCCCATTTTTTTAAAGGCACGTGAGCTAGACCCTTGACATTCAGGGAATGGCTAATTGACTTTGGGGGCACATAGCTGGTACTGTAAAAATACCTGGACACTGTAGGATGGTTATCCTTTAGGGCTGTGTGAAGCTTCGGGTGCTGATTCAATTTGGAGGAGATTTGCCCCTATTCAGTGGCCAGATCTTTGAATCCAAATCGAATTAGGAAACCAATTAAAAGGTCCGGATTGATTCGAAGCTCTCCAAATCGGAGAGCTTTAGTGATTTGGGCAGTCCCTGCTTGCTGCAGCAGGGAGCTAGACCCAGACTCTGAGCTGATAAATAGGGGGCTGGAGGAGGGGGGAAGGGCCCATGGGGGGACCCCCACCAGGCCCCATCCCCTGCCTGCTCCCCCAGCCACCCCGAGCACCCCCGACCCCTGCCCACTCCCTCAGCCTACCCCCCATGTCTGCCCAGCGCAGTTCCAGCTCCCAGTTCTTTAAAAAAAAGCCCCCACTTACCAGCTGCTGCCATGCAGGGGGGGTGGTCCCTGCTGCCCCCCATTGCCCAAAGCTGCATGAGGGGCTCTGCCACAAGCCCCCTAACCCCCACCTACTCTCCTAGCCCTGCCCATGGTTGT
>NW_017728904.1:397983-410369 GCF_001723895.1 Crocodylus porosus
CTCATGGCAGAGCCCCCCACCCAGTGCAGGTCAGTGGGGATTGACCCCGTCTGGCAGGAGCCAGTGAGTTTGGGGCTTTTTTTTTTAAAGGGCTGGGAGCTGGGGCAGGCAGAGCAGCCATGGAGGAGCGGTGGGGCTGGAAGAATGGGCAGGGGTTGGGGGGCTCATGACAAATCCCCGCCATGCAGTGTGGGGCAGTGGGGATTGCCCCCTGCACAGCAGCAGCTGGTGACTGGGGGCTTTTTTCCCCCAAAGAGCTGGGAGCTAGGGCTGGGCAGGGCTAGGAGAGCAGGCAGGGGATGGGGCCTGTGTGATCTGGAGATTTGGCTGATTTGGCAGCAGCTGAATCTCTGAATCTGATTCAGCTGAATTGATTTGGGACAGTGATTTGGATCCATCTCCTCTTACTATGGCAGGCTGTTAGTGGGTCTTTGGTTTTAATGTCATAAGGTGCCTACCAGCTGTGGTTTGTGACAGGGGTCAGACAGCAGTGCCTAGGACTGTTTGGATAAATGGTTAGGCAGAAGGCAGGGTAGATTTGCACCTTACAGACTAACTAAATCAGAGAGGCATACGCTTTTGTAAGCAACAGCTTACATCATGAAATGCTATGAAGGGACTGCAGGAAGCTGATGTGCTGCTAAATAGGAAGCAGTGTTTTGAATACAAAGAATAAATGGTTGCCTACACATGCAAGGGACTGGAGTTAATGGCTTGGGAGCCCTTTTCAGTCCTATGTTCCAAAGACGTCTTTGTACCTTGTCCTGATATTCATTTGAAATAGGCTAAAGTCATCCCTCAGCCATCTCCCTTATGGACAAGATCAAAATAATTGTTACATTTCTGCATCCTCGGGGCTTTGTTAGCTGCGTTTCTCACGTGAAAATGAGTCCCATTGGCTCCAACATGCGTCAGATCCAACCAGTGTTGGAGGATGATGTAAAAATGCTAAAGCATCCCCCCACCTTCCTAGTTTTTGCAAAGATAAGCACTGCTATCACCTGAACTGGCAGGGGCATGGATTTAAAGGACAAAGCTCGACATCCTAATCCCTAGAGTAGACTGTTCTCTCTATACACCTCAGAGCAACCTCCCTATGAAAACAGAGCTAAACATACGTATTCTTCCTGTAACCCCACTGAGGTCATAGGCATGATACAAAGAATGAATAACAGCTATAATGTCTTGAAATGAAGGGATCTGCAGAATGTAATGGGCATGTTGCATTTTATGGGGCAGGGGACAGACTAACAATCACAACCCATGGTTTACAAGAGTTACGATAATTAGAGGAGTTACATATCCAGCAAATTTTGTTTAGAACCTAATTAACACTTCTTACACTAGGGGTGTCTCATAGGCTTCCAGCAATCTAAGAGTGTATATAAAGGCTCTTGCGACCAGAGACTTTTCTAACCATTTCTCTGATTTCTCCGTGAACTGGGTAAGTCTGATTTTGGTTCCTCTCTTTAGGACTAACAAAATGTGACTTGCTGATACTTCTGATCCTTCAGAAACAAATCCTTAACAATCGAAGGGGGCCCTCCATATAAGAATCCTTCTATGTTTGCTGTTCAGTTGCAAGCATTGCTAAATGCAGGCTTCACTGGTTAGGGTTAAGGTTTTCACTGGAATTTTTGTGGATGTTTTCCCATTCATTTTTTTTCTAGAAGTGAGCTTTTTTCTGGAGCTTTGGAAATGGCATTCTACAAACATTTTCATATAGGACATCTTTGAACGAGAGTCTTTTAAAAACATTCCTATGCCAACCCCCCAGCCAGTTTCAATACTTCATTTTTGCTGAGGGATAGGGTTTAACTCCCTGACATGGTAGATACCCTAGATATCTATGGCTGATATTGGCTTTCATTTATAACAACTGAAATGAGACATTGCTGATTTTTTTTGATAGATGGGCACTATTTTCTGAAAACAGAAAGAGTGTGCTTGATCTTGTTGCTGTATTGTCCCTGTTTCTGCAGTATCAGAGCCTTGAACACCTAACACAGCTGGCACTCGTGCTGTCGATGCGTTCTACCCTGTGTTTTCTATTCCAGATTTAACATCCTCACCGAAAGATGGCTTGCTCTACAAATGTGTGCAACAATTCTGCCGTATCCTGCGGGGTTGCTGCCCCACAGCCAATTGCTGACAGCTGCAATGAGCCCTGTGTTAGGCAGTGCCCTGATTCCAAAGTGCTGATTTACCCTCCACCTGTGGTTGTGACGTTCCCAGGACCCATTATCACCTCCTTCCCTCAAGAAAGTGTTGTGGGCTCCTCAGCGGCACCTGTCTGTGGAAGTAGCTTGGGGGGCTCCTATGGTCCTGGTCACCCTTATGGAGGTTCCCAATGGGGCAGTAGGTACATCAACGGAAGCTGTGGGCCATGTTAAACCCAGCAGGAATAGCTATAGAGTAACCAGGAAACAGAAAAGAGGATATGGATTCATGGCTGAGCTTAGGGGCCTGGCATTCGGAAGTGCTGAGTGTTGATGACTCTCATCAGGCTCCCTGGTGGTTGTAAATGCTCATCGCTTAGGAAAGACGCACATTGGCCTTATTTTTCAATCTGCTTTTTCCTGCTAATTCTGTCAGCTATCTGCTTCTTCTCTGACTAGCATGGTGGGGCTAATTCTTCATGAAGAAGGAAACAAGGGTCTCAAGTTAGGCATTTTTTGTTGACTGTAAGGCTTCTTTCTCTTGTCTAAGAGCTGTAGAGGAACTTTAGGGTCAAGAAGAATCGGGCCTTTTCATGCAAGTTCAACATTTATTTCTGGCTGCAAGCAAGACACGTGACTATCAACACTGATGGCTGCCACAGAAAGAAGCATATCAGTTGGGAAATCCTTCACCTTGGATCAGGCGACAGAGTGCAGCCCTGAATCATTTTATTCTGCCATAATCCACTTTCCTTTCTCATTAAAAATACGTTGCCTCATAATATGGGCTTTCTGGTTTTCCTTTCCTGGTCCCCCTTCTCCTGTCCTTCATCATGCCAATACCATTATTGCCAAAATGAATTAAAAAATTCCCCGACCTAGTCTTCCTACCATTACACCACAGTGCCACACTCACAATTATGTTGACAAAACAGAAAAATGGTCTGAAGGAAAGAGTACGAAATGCAGTAAGGACAAGTGCAAATACAAAAGTCCCTAAATACAAAATTGGGAGTAGCTAGCTAGAGAGCAATTTTTCAGGGGTTTTAGTGGATTGCTAACTGAATAGGCATCACCAATGTCAAACTGTTGCCAAAAACCCCACAATCCTGATACTGGCATGTATAAACAACAGTGTCTCATATAAGACCTAAGAACTAGTCCTTCCCTCCAGCACTGGGTCTCAGCTGGAGCATATCCAGTTTTGCGCACCACACTCCAAGAAAGACATAGACCTCTTGGAGAAAATGCAGAGGAGAGCAGCACAGATGTATAGAAGTTTAGTAAACATCACTGGGGAGGAATAGCTAAAAGTGGGGGCTTGTTGTTAGAGGAAAAGAACACTGTGGGAAAACATAATACCCTTCAAGTACAAAAAGCGTACTGTAAAGAAGGGTACAAACTCTTCTCCATGCCCACTGGGAATAGCACATGAAGTAATGGGCTTAAATTGCAACACAGGAGATTTAAGTTAAACATTAGCAAAATGTAAGTGTGAGAATAGTCATGCATTGGAATAGATGCCCTGGAGAAGTCATGGAATGCTTTTCTTTGGAGATTTGTAAGAGCAGCCCAGAGAAATATCTGGTAGAGTTGGTCCTTCCTTGGAGCAGGAGGCTGGACAGATGACATGATGAGGCCCTTTCCATCCGTACGTTCTGTGATTCTGTTCTAGTGTGACTGACAATCTTATAGTTTATCCCTGTTTCTATTGTTGCATGTCCTCAGTAATAAAGATATTTCTGATACATCCTGATTTGGCCATTCCTTTGTCGCACTCTCATGCTTTAGGATACAGCTACGTTATCTGGAAATAAAACCCAGAGACAGAGAGCAATAAAGAGTAGTGCTGTGTGAGGCTTCAGGCCATGCTTTGGATCTGGAGAAGCTGCGGACACTTCAGCGTCCGAAGAAGCATGTCCAGATCGAAGTGCTGGCTTCATTAGGCTTTCTGAAGCAGTTTGGAGCTTCTCAACTCCTTTGGAAAGCTTCGGAGCCACTTCAGAGATCCGGCCATAGGGTATAATGGGGAATCAATGAAATATCTATAATTTTGTTGTTTTTTGTCTGATTTGGATGAAACTTGCAGGAGTGATAGCATCTTCTGAGAACACAAAGTCTGCCACTTCAAGAAGATCGGTGCAGGGGTTCAGGGTAAACTGCATCCCAAATTCTTGAAAGCAAAACTCATGTCACACTACTGGGAGGTGAAAACCGCAGGGGTGGTGGCCCATTCTGAGGCCACAAAACCTGCCAAGTTTTAAGAATATAGGTGCAGGGGTTTATGGGGAACCCCTCACTGCCTCAAGCTGCTGACAGACAAAACTCATGACATAGATGACCCTGTGTATGTTAAGGCGCAGCAGGCTGAAAACTGCAGGGATGGTGGCCCCCGCTGTGACACCTGCCAGCTGTCGAGGAGATTGGTGCAGGGATGTTCAGGGGCCCTGCACTCCGAGCTGCTGACAGGCAAAACTCGTGACATGGGTGCTCATGCAACTGACTTTCTCTGTCTTGGGCCAGCTGATTGTCTGTATTGACTATTTCCTCTGCTTAGTCTGTGGGTTTGTAGGTATTAATCCATGCTCATTAACTCATTATGTAGTAGCTAGGTACTGTGTATTGACCTGGTCCCTGAGTGGATCATGATTAATTGGTGACTGGTAACACAGTAGCTTAGCAGCCAGGCCTGCAGTAGTCCCCCCATCCCCGTCCCCCCTGTGCCCCAAGACAGACAGTTGCACAAGCACCCATGTCACAAGTTTTGTCTGTCAGCAGATAGAGGTGCAGGGCCTCAGAACCCTGCACCGATCTCCTTGACAGCTGGCAGGCTTCCTGGATGCAACAGGGGCCACCATCCCTGCAGCTGTCCCCCCGCTGCGCCTTAACACACCCAGTGTCACCCATGTCATGAGTTTTGCTTGTCCGCAGCTTGAGGTGCAGTTTCCCTCAAGCCCCTGCACTTCTCTCCTTGAGACTTGGCAGGCTTCATGGCCTCAGCAGGGGCCACCACCCCTGCAGTTCTCACCCCCCACACATACATGTGACATGAGTTTTGCTTTCTGAAATTTGGGATACAGTTCCCCCCAAGCCCCTGCACAGATCTTCTTGAACCTTGGCAAGATTCATGCTCTTATCAGAGGCTAACATATCTGCAAGTTTCATCCAAACCAGACAAAAAACAACAGTTATAGATATTTCATTAATTCCCCCTTTTACCCAACGGCAGGATCTCTGAGGCGGCTCCGAAGCTTTGGAGCTGCTTCGGCCAGATCAAAGTGGGAAACCAATCTGGAGCTTCTGATCAGATCCCTGGCATCTGAAGCAGCTAGAGCCAAAGCTGGATTGAATAGCTGCCTACTCGCACAGGCCTAATAAATAGGCTTTCTTGTTTTACATATTTTGAGATTCCACAAATGTTACCATTCTGCCTCTGCATGATGATTTTTTCCTGGGAGATGTGATGGCAGGTTATTGGCCCCCATCCTCCCACCCTTCCTCACAAATCTCCTACTCCTATTCTCCTTCCCAGCTCCACTGTTCATCCCCCCACCCTGGGACACCATCCCACCACTTCCACTGCCTCTAATCTGCCCCAATCTCTAGAGTTCAAGTCGATGGCTCCCCAAACTTCCTTTCTCCTAACAAACCCAGAGCTCCCCCAATTCTGGGATGTCCAGAACTGATCTTCTTGGCTGAAGTCTTGTCCCCAGCATGAACCCTCCTCATCATCTCAGTACTCCTTGGCATCTCCTGTCCTAGGGGCACCTGGCAACTGGACTTTCCCTCAACAGAGACACTGCTCACATCTGTCTTCACAAGCTACCCAGACCTCCTCTGCGGTTTTGAACCCCTTTCCAAATGCCTGCTTTCCTTGTATACTCCTCTTGGATTCTCAACCTGTGAAGAATCCACTTTTTTAACATCCTCAGTTCCTTTCCCCTTTAATCCCATGTTTTTTTTCCTTTACACAACCACTAATTGAGACTGCATTTCCATCTGAATATTTTCTTATCTCTTCCTGCAGCTCCAAACTCTTCTACATGAGTCACATGTGCTAAAACAACATGTATTACCACCACAGTGATGAATGTGCCAAGTACAGTGGGTAGGTAATTCTCTAAGTGGAAACGCTTTAATGTGTCTGATCTTAGAAAAGCTTAAATTGTGGGTGAAGCATTTCAGTCGGTGCCAGGAATTTGAATGTGTTTGAAGTTTGTGCTGAGTGTGTGAATTTAAGTTTACTTCACTCATCATTGCTTTGTAGTGGGTTGCAACATGATCTAGTCCCTCTTTTTTTTATACACATAATCAGAAGACAATTCAATCAGACGCTTACCGAATTATCTCAACCTTGTACCAGTCTTTGTAACCCGTAGTTAGTTATTTGGAAACAGAAAATGTAATAGGGAACAGGTATGGTTATCATCATGTCGTATGGAGAGGCAGTAGTATTGATTAAAGGCAAATGATGAAAAGAACTATTGTTGTATTATTAGAACAATTGTTATTAGGTTGCATTTATGTCTTAACCGCTGGTGCCATCCCTCCTTCTGCCACCCCTCATTAAAATGTGTGATAAACAAAAATAATGACAACAAAGCATCTTGCAAAATGCTCATTAATGCTTTATAGGTCCGCACTGTGCATCATAATAATAGTTTCCTGCTGGAATTAGAAACTCCTATACTGCAAAATAGATAGATCTTAAAAATACCTATCAGTGTCATTTCTCTAACCAGGTTATGATTTGAAGCCTCAGCATATGGGGCCATTTTACACACCAGCCATTCTTCTGGGAATGATAATTTTCCTGTGCCAAGAAAGCAAAATGTTTGCAATATTGTTTAGTGGGACATTATTTTTGCTGAGGCCAAAAAATGATTCATCCAGTTAATCTAAAAAGACTGACGCCCGAAGAACTCTCTGTATTCTTCTCCAGTTAATGACGCAGCTGGGAGTCAAGACTAGGAACTGGTTTTTGGTTGTTTGTTTTTTACAGGGCCAGTGCTGCCTTTCAACACAATATATTAATAGAGTGGTTTTAGATGAAACACATCATCATTGCCAGTGGGTTGTATTTGGAGCTCTGCTACATGATTCCAAAGAACTTTTATCTTAAGGTGCCTTTCACTACTGGTATGTAAAAGCAAGATAATAACACCCCAGCTAGGTGCTCTGAAGCTTGTTCGCATATTAATAAATTCAGGCGCCGCAGTGATGCATTCCAAGCACTGACATGCTTATTATCTTAAAACCACTAACATAATAACAGTTCATTAGTAGAATTAGATACCTCTGTATTCAAAGAGTGAGGTGAGATGGATACATCAATGTTTATCTTCTTGTTGCCTTAATTAGATCATGATTTCTAGCCTCAGAACACAAGGGGATTTTACAAGTGCTGAAAGTTTTTTCTTTCCCAATATTTTAAAAAAGATATCCTTTTGCATGATGATGTCCCAGATCCTCAGCTGGCATGTTTGCAAAAGCTCCATTGACTTATTTGTTGTGCATTGTCCACTTTAAAGATCATTCTTGCTCTGTCAGGAATAGGGTCCTGCAGTGTAGCACAAAGCTAGTTAGGCTTTGAGAGAATCTCTTCTTATTGCAGGGCTGTCTTCCTCCTTTCATTCCTGCTCCTTGGCTTCACCAGTTGCTTTTTCTCCCAAGGAGATGACACTTACTGATTTCAGTGCAGCTTGGACAAGGGATGACAGCATAGCAGAACAAGGTTAGCCTTCTTTCTGTGTGTACGCTGCCTTTCCCCTAATACTATTATGGATTTAAAGGACAAAGATGGAATATTGTGCGTGAGAGAAGTTGTCTCTATCTGCACACAACTGAGTCAGCTTTCCTTAGTGGACCTGTTAGGGAAAAGCTACAAGTTTAGAAAGACCCTCCATTTCTGTTGTAGCTTGACTGAAGTCAGTACCATGATTAAAGGCCGAAACCTGGCCTTTGAAATTTTGAAGTGATTGGAAGCTGGAGTACTGCATCCAGTTTTGGGCCCCCAACTTTAGGAGAGATGTGGATAAGCTTGAGAGAGTCCAGAGGAGAGCCACCTGTATGAACAAAGGCCAAGAGTGCAAGCCGTATGAGGAGAGGCTGAGGGACATGGGACTCTTCAGCCTGGTGAAGAGAAGACTCAGGGGGAACTTGGTGGATCTCTATAAGTATATAAGGGGGATGCATCAGGATTTGGGAGAACACTTGTTCACCAGGGGTCCACAAGTGATAACTAGGACTAATAGCCACAAATTTCTAGAAGGACAATTCAGACTCGATATAAGGAAAAATTTCTTTACAGTCCAAGTGTCCAAGGTCTGGAACAGACACCCTCAGAGGTGGTGCAAGCACCTACTCTGGGCTTATTCAAAAGGCATTTGGATGTTTATCTTGCTGGGATCATTTGATCCCTGCAGACTTCCTGCTTCTGGCAGGGAGGCTGGACTTGATGATCCCATGTGGTCCCTTCAAGCCCCTAATGTCTATGAAACTTGCTAAATGGGTACTTTGCATTGGCCTTTCATCAGTCCCAAGGGACGCCCCTGCCCATTACAGGACAGGAAGGCCCGGGTGAGGGAGATTCCTTACCCTTCATCAATGCTGACCTTGTGAAGGAACACCTTGAGAGGCTGGATGCCTCCAAGTCATCTGGTTCTGACAGCTTACACTCCAAGGTACTCATGGAGCTAGTGAGCATCATAGCCCAGCCCCTGGCACAGATCTTTGAGAGCTCCTGGCGCTCTGGTGAAGTGCCCAAAGATTGGAAGAAGCCCAATGTGGTGCATATCTTCAAGAAAGGGAGGAAAGGGGATCCAGTAAACTACAGGCCCATCAGCCTGACTTCTATCCCAGGGAAGGTCCTAGAAAAGATTATCAAAGAGACCACTCTCAACAGACTGCCTGATGGCAAAATCCTGAGGGATTGCCAGCACGGGTTTGTTGTGCGTAGGTCTTGCTTGACCAATCTTATTTCCTTTTTTGACCAGGTGACCTATCACCTGGACAAGGGGCAAAAGATTGATATCATATATCTTGACTTTAAAAAGTATTTGATCTGGTATCCTATGATCACCTCTTGGCAAAACTGGCCAACTGTGGCCCTGCCTCACCATGATCCACTGGCTGGGGAATTGGCTACGTGGTTGGACCCAGAGGTTGATGGAAGTCAATCATCTTGGTGCCCTGTGACCAGTGGGGTCCCTCAAGGCTCTGTCATAGGGCTAACACTATTCAACATCTTCATTAATGATGTAGACATTGGTGTCAGAAGCGGACTGGCCAAGTTTGCCGATGACACCAAACCCTGCAGTAAAGCATCCACACCTGAAGACAGGAGGGTGATCCAGGCTGACCTCGACAGGCTCAGGAAATAGGTGGATGAGAAACCGATGGTGTTTAACACTGAAAAACACAAGGTTCTCCGCCTTGGGAGGAAAAACCCGCAGCATCCTTATAGGTTTGGCAGTGCTACACTGGTGAGCACTATGGATCAAAGGAACTTGGGGGTCATGACTGACCACAAGATGAACATGAGCCTTCAATGTGATGCTGCAGCTAGTAAAGTGAGCAAAAAGCTGGCTTGCATACATAGATGCTTCTTGAGCAGATCCCAGGATGTCGTTCTCCCATTGTATTTGGCCTTGGTGAGGCCGCAGCTGGAGTACTGTGTCCAGTTTTGGGCTCCACAATTCAAAAACGACATGGAGAAGCTTGAGAGAGTCTACAGGAGAGCCACGCTTATGATAAGAGGTCAGGAAAACAGACCTTATGATGAGAGGCTGAGAGCCATGGGACACTTCATCTTGGAAAAGCGCAGGCTCAGGGGTGATCTGGTGGCCGCCTATAAATTTATCTGGGGTGCTCATCAGGATCTGGGGGAATGTCTGTTCACCAGAGTGCCCCAAAGGATGACAAGATTGAATGGTCACAAACTCCTCTGTGACCATTTCAGGCTGGACATAAGGAAGAACTTCTTTACTGTCCGAACCCCCAAGGTCTAGTATAGCTTGCCACCGGAGGTGGTTCAAGCACCCACTTTGAACACCTTCAAGACACATTTGGATGTTTATCTTGCTGGGATCCTATGATCCCTGCTGACTTCCTGCCCTTTGGGTGGGGGGCTGGACTCAACGATTTTCCAAGTTCCCTTCCAGCCCTAATATCTATGAAGTCTATGAAATCTATTAAACCTATGAAGATGCAGATTGTAAAATGCATCCAATGCTACAGAAGGCTGAGTATGGACTATTGATCACAAGCAATGAGTAAAGCTATAACATCAATTAGATGAGTTACCCAGCTAATAAATTTTATTCATTAATTCATTCACGTCTCATGTGCAGCACTTGTCTCAGGCAATCTAGGAGCAGGTATAAAAGCTCCCTCAACTTGTAGCTTTTCCAACAGCTTCTCTTGACCTGTTTTCATCTCTGAACAGTGTAAGTCTGATTTGTCTGTATCTCTTTATATCTATCCAAACGGATTTTATTAAAACCTTAAATTTAGGGCTGAATTCTGGATTAATATCTTGCAGGGGTATAGGCTGTAGCTGTGTTGATCTAAGGATATAGGAAGACAAGGTTCTTTGGGTAAATCTGATATCTTTTATTAGACCAACTCAAATAGTTGGAAATATTCTTCTTCATAAGCTTTCGGGTATAACCCTTTGTCAAGCTGAAGAAGCATTTGCTGTTGGTGTGTGCATGAATATTTTGTAGTGTAAGAGTGATGTTGAAGCGGTGATTGCATAAATATTTGTAATTCTTATCCAATGTTTTTCTTACTATAAAAGAAGCCTTTGTATTTTTTCAGTTGCAGGCTTTGGTTGAGGAGTTGTATCTGGTATTTTCAGTGGGATTTAGAAGCTGTATTACAATTCATTTTGCAGTGAAATGCCTTTCCAAGTCTCTCCAGCTGCTCAAAGAAATGGAGAATACAAAAACCTTTCAGCTTTCCTTTCAAACACTCCAAATGGTTGCTTTCACTTTAACACATATGATATTTGCAATGTCAAGTGCAAATGTCATGCTTCTCTCCCTCAATCCTCAGCCTACTACTATAGCATCTGGCATTGAAACTCTTCATCTACTAGCATGCATGTCTTATGCTTAACTTAGACCTTGCTGTGTGTTTCAGGTTTGCCTCCATCACACAAAGATGTCTCTCCAGCTCTGAGCTCTGGCATCTGCTGCAGCCCCTGTGGGATGGCTGTCCCACAGCCAATTGCTAACAGTTCCAATGAGCCCTGCATCAGGCAGTGCCCCAATTCCAGAGTGGTGAGCCAGACACTGGCATCTTTTGTGACCTTCCCCGGACCTATCCTCAGCTCCTTCCCTTAGTATTCTGGGATCCTCCGGGGCTGACCTTGGAGCTGGTTTTGGGGATGCCTTTGAGTCCAGGGGCCTCTCTGATTCCAGGGGCTTTTTGGCTATGGAGGGCTTCGGGGGCTGGCAGTTGTGCCACAGTTACCTCAGTGGCAACTGTGGGCTATGCTAAACCCTGCAGGAATATCTATGGAATCAAGGAACAACCAGGCAATGACATGTAGGATATAAACTCAAGGCTGAGTTTCTGGGCACAGCTTTTAGAAACACCGCTAACAGTTTCTGAAAAACGTGCACAATCATTCTTTCTAATTCTTTCCTCTAACACCTTCTCAACTATCTATTTCCTATATACTTCATAGTTTCATTGTTTCATAGTTGGTAGGGTCGGAAGGGACCTAAGCGGGTCAAGTTTGACTCCCTGCCATAGGCAGGAAAGAATGCTGGGGTCAAACGACTCCGGAAAGGTGATTGCCTAGCCTCCATCTGAAGACCTGCAGGGTAGGAGTGATGACCACTTCCCTTGGAAGTTGGTTCCAGGCCCTAGCCACCCTGACTGTGAAGTAGTGCCTCCTGATATCTAGCCTGAATCTACTCTTGGTCAACTTAGGGCCATTATTCCTTGTTACTCCCAGTAGTGCTTGGGGGAACAGGGACTCTCCCATGGCCTGCTGGTCCTCCTTGGCCAGTTTGTAGATGGCCACCAGATCCCCTCTCAGGATTAGCTTGTGGAGGCTGAACAGATTCAGGTCCCTTAACTTCTCCTTGCAGAGCCTGCCTTGCTGCCCCCTGATCATGTGAGTGGCCCTCCTCTGGACCCTCTCCATGTTGTCCACATCCCTGCTGAAGTGCGGCACCCAGAACTGGACGCAGTACTCCAACTGCAGCCTGACCA
>NW_017728904.1:415441-437062 GCF_001723895.1 Crocodylus porosus
TCTGGGTGCGGCCCTCCAGCCAGTTGGCCACCCATTTGACTGTGTACAACTTGTTCTACTCTATCCATCCATTGCTTCCTTCCATGCTCAGCTCTCTCTGGGATCTCTGTTGCCTGTAACCCCTCTTATAATGGTAGTTTGAATCTGGATCAGTGCCACTGGCATCTCCCTACTCCCTGACCTGACCACCTATAGCCATGGCAGCACATTCTATATCCCACATGACTGGCAAAGAAACAAGTTGGTTTAGGACTCTCAAACGTCAGACCTTAGGATATTTCCATCATGGAAGCCTAACAAAAACATTCCCTGATGATCCAAGCAAATGGTGTCTCTGTATGTGCAGTTTCTCTCTTCACTAATTGGTCGGGTGTACCTGGCAGCTCTGCATATGTGCCAAGGAACACTCATGGATAGGCAGTGCCAAAACCCCTCTGTCTTGGAAGTGACGATGATGGCCAAAATGTTACATGACCCCAACTAGCACGTTCAAAGGAGCAGCTTGTGTTCTCCCACAGCAGGGAGGTTAATCTATAACCACAGAACAACTGAGGGCTGCTGTGATCCCAACAAATGAAGGAACCTCAAAGGGGTGGGGAATACCAGGCAGACCACTGCAGGTTTCCAAAGTGCCAAGTCAACAACAGCACTTAAATTACAGCTCCCAGTCACAAAGCAATCCAGGCAGCAGCACCACTGGAGTCACAAGCCCAGACCTGCCAGCAGCGTGTGGTCTCTAGAAAAAACTGACTCTGGTAGGTTCAAAGAGAAAGGGCAGCTAATATTCCTTTGTAAACTCCCTGAACTGGTCCAGAAGGGAAATACCACTGCCTCTGCTCCAGACCACTTTTGCTGCCATATCAGCTAAGGAGCCAATAGGGACAGTTGATCAGTACAAAAATTAAAATATAGCCACTTTCCAGCTATTAAGCTGTTGTAGGCTTGACTTCCTCCTGCCCCTGCCCCTTCAGCTATTACTCATTATCTTACAATTGAACTCCCCATAGACCCTGGGCATACAAATGAAGGTCAGGTGGCAGGTCCCTAGAATAACCTTTCATGTACATACCAGGACAAGCTGAGGGTAGTCCTGACACATCTTGATAATCGGGGGAAACCTTTTAAGATTTCAAATTTCCCCCCTTCTTCATCAAGACAAAACCCAGGCCTCTCCGAGCTGTTTGGCAAACAGGATCAGAAACAAAATTTAAAAAGTGAAAACCAAGAAACCAAGTGAAGTATAAAATATAATCAAATCAACCCAAACTGAAACAGAGAAGTGCCCCTGTCCCAGAAAAAAACTGATTGAGGGCAAGTTATCTCAAGGAATTCAGCTCCTAAAACTGGAATCTCTACTAAGCATGTACAAAAGGCAGTTTTTTCTGAGGATGCAGGAGACCTAGGCTCAACCCTCTGCTTCAAGAACTATTAATAGTTTCTACAAAGCTGATCAGTCCCAACTGACAAAACAGGGTACCACGCCCCGAATTAGCTGATAGCCAGAAGGCCAGGACTTTTCTTCTTCAATTTCCCCTGCGTCATTATTTCTGCAGGGGTTTAGTCTTTCTGCCTCTCTCCAGAACTCACAATCCTTAATATAGGTGCAGGAGGGGTGTAGTCTGCCATGTGCATTATCATAACTCTTCCTTTTTTTGTTGTGAGAAGTTTTAATTACTTATTGCAATGTCTCAAGGGACAACTAATTCACTCTCTCACTCAGCAAAGCATTATGGGATCCAACAGAGCCCCTGATCTTGGAGCTGATTTTGGGGACACCTGTGGGTCCAGGGGCTTCTATGGCTCCCAGAACTATTTTGTTGCTGGGGGTCCCTATGACTATGGTGGATTATGGGGTTATGGGGAATTTTGTAGTTCTGGGGGCTGGTGATGGGGCCACAGGTACCTCAGTGGGAAGCATGGGCCATGCCAAATTTTCCAGGAATGGCCATGAGACAGAGAACAACAAGGCAATGACTAACAGGGTACGGATTCATGGCTCAGGACTGGGGCATGGCTTGCAGAAGTGCCAAGTTATGCATGATTCTAAATGAATGCAATAAGAATAATGACTAATCACCACCTTTGTAAGCCTGCCCAATATTCTCTGTTTATGCTTTTGGTCTCTTTCCCCTTATGTCTTCCCACTGGCTCCATGTGCACCTGATGGTCGGTGACACTAAAGACTTTTTCCACCACTATGTAACTATAAATGAAGGAAGAACCTGAGAGTGCAAGTAATCTCTTCCTACAAGCACCTGAAAGAGTCTTTTCTTTGCCAGGGAAGTATAAAAGAGTGTCAGTGCCCACAGGAACCTGGTCCTGTTTATCCTCCAGATGTATATTCTTTCTTTCCTCTTGCTTTTCACTGCCCTTCAGATGGGTCTAGTGGAGAAGACTTTTTCACTCTGCTTATACTGGTTTTTTTTCCTTTTTTGAGAAGGTCTAGGGTGAAACATTACATGAAACATCTAACCTCACATTTTTGAAAGGAGGTCTTGACTGTCAAATGTCACAATGTGGACAAGAAAGAGGAAGATCTTGTGTAAAATGCTTCACTTTTGGTTTTAGACCTACTTGAAAACCTGGAATTTTGCTCTTTGAACCTTTGATTTCTATTTCCAACAATTGTAAATTCTATTTCTTACATGCATTAAAATAATGCTACATCATAATGATCCTTTGCTTGGTTATTTTATTTTTCTCTCCTCTCTCCTCTATTTTTATAGCTCATAAATGCTTACGAGGAGTACTTTGTTAGAATACACTTGAGAGATGGACAACGCCTCTCGGTACACAGAAAGGCAACTGCCGCCTCGCAAAATACCCATTCTTCACTTTCACTCACTGTTCAACTATGGAAAAATAACAGAAATTACTTTTTTGCAAAGAATTCCAAAGGCCCATAGTGGGCCAGGGTGGTTTTAACACAATGGGCTTGTGTTTCAAATCTTGGGGTGTAAGATGTGAATCCTGTTTGCTCACCTAATTATGCTAATATTGTGTGCCTCCCCATGACACCCATGCCAAGATCCATCGGTACTCCAGGGTTTGGGAGCCCTTTGGTGAGAATCTCTGTTCCTGCTCAAACCCTCTGAAATCAGATGACAAAGACACAGGAGGAGGCTGAGGCTGTGGAGGCAAGTGGCTCAGCTGAGGCAGCTCCTCCTGCTGTTCAGCCTCAGCCTTCTGAGAAGGGGGAAAAGGCAGGATCCTTGCCCTCAACTTTGGGACTGCCAGTGCATGTGCTCCCCATGTGCTCCCATGTGGGGGAGTAGAGTAATGTGGGATCATTCTGAGGAGGCAGATGATCCCAGGTTTGCCATCTTCCAGCACTGCTGAAGGCACATGAGCCGGGGCAAGGATGTGAAACACTTCACCATGGCCATGCTGCTGCATCTGAGGAGGCACCACCCCCTTTCCCTTCTTCCAGCTGCTCAGCCTGGCACCAGTGTGCGTGCCAAAAGGGAAGTCCCCCGCTCACCCCAAATCCCCTTTACCCCCAAAGCAGAGCCAGGCCACCCTGCACCAGTGAGGGAATGGTGGACAGAAAGGGGGCCGCGTTTCCAAGGTGTGCGAGATCACCCAGAGCACTGGGGAGATGCTTGCTCTGGGTAGCCAGCCCTTCTCCCTAGTTCAGCGATCAGGGTTCAGGCAGTTTGTAGCACTTCTGGCCCCATTTTACAAAGTGCCCGCATGCACCACCTTTAGCAGGGCGGTGGTGCCCTCCCTGTATCAGGCACGCAGGGAGTACTTGAGGGAGGAGCTGTGCAAGGCAGGGCTGCAGGTAGCCTTGCACCTCACCTCCGACATCTGGAGCAGCCGGGGTGGCGATCATCCCTACCTTTCCCTCACAGGACACTGGTGCGATCAGTCAGGCTGTTAGTGGGCTCTACTGAAAGCTGAGGTGCTGGATGAGTCTCACACGGCAAGAGAGATCATGGGGACCATGAACCATGTGCTGCAGGGGTGGCTCGTTGGGCAGGCCGAGCTCACCTGTGGGTTCATGGTCACCGAGAATGGGCCAATATGGTAAAGGATGTCTGTGATGCCAGCTTTGTTGGCATCCACTGTGTGGTACACAGGCTGCGACCAATAGGGATGGGGGATGCCTTTGAGGGGGACAGGGCTGCTGGTGGTGGCGCCACCACCAGTACGGCTACAAGCCAGCTGATTTTGAAATGCAAGAAGGTGGCGGGCTACTTCCACCGCAGCATCAAGGGGGCAAGATGCTGTGGGAGAAACAGGCAGAGCTGAGCATCCCACAGTGCAGAATCATGAAAGGATGTGGAGACTTGGTGAAACTCCACATACCTGATGCTCAAGAGGCTGGAGGAGCAACAGAAGGTCATCCATGGGATGGCCTTGCTTGGGGAGATTGGGATCAGCGCCTCCCTGAACAGAGCTGAGTAGGGTACCACGTCCCAGATGTTGGTGGTCCTTAAGCCCTTCCTCAAGGCCACTGAGACCCTCAGTGCTGGTGATGCCCTCCTCAGCCAGGTGATCCCCCTAGTGAGGGAACTGGAGAACCAAAAGGAGAAGTTGCAGGGGATCATTGCTCCTGGCTGGGGCAGGCTGCTGTCACCAGATGTGCAGGCACTGGTGAGGCAGCTGAAGGAGGGCATCAGGAGATGGCTGGATCCCTTACAGTCCAGTACGGTCCACATGACGGAGGGCATGTACGACCTGAGTGTGAAGGGGAGCACATGCACTGGCAGTCCCAAAAACCTTGATCACTGGATGCAGGAGCTGATCAACAAAGTCAGGAAGGCTAAAGTGCAGAGATGAGGGGATGTGGAAGAGGGGGATCCACTTTCCCGTGCCAGCACTCCCAGCACCAGCACCGGTGCCAGCATCAGCCAGTTTCTTCCACGCCAGCCACTGCCAATGTGGGCCATGGGTATGGCTTCAATGCTGGGGTCCAAACGCACCAGACCCCAGCCTCGGGCAGGTAGTGCCAAAGCTTCAGTGGCCACCTGTCTCACTGAGGATGTGGAGCCAATGGAATATGACCCCTTGGCCTACTGGGCAAGCCACAGCCAGATGTGGCAGGATCTGGCCACACTTGCCCAGCAACACCTGTCCTGTCCACCGACCAGTGTTTCATAGTTTCTAGGGTCAGAAGGGACCTGAGCAGATCATCTAGTCCGACCCCCTGCCATGGCAGGAAAGAGTACTGGGGTCAAGCAAGAGGGTGTTCAGCATTGCTGGGGGTGTTGTGACACCCCACCGCACCTGCTTGGATCCGACGTTGGTGGAGCAGCTGGTGTTCCTAAAAGTGAACCTCGCACTGCTGGGGTTCCCTAAGCTGCATCTGCAGACAAACTGAGTGCCACCCTCCTCACTCTGTCTGCACCAATTTCCTTTTTTGAGGTTTTGAAAAGCCAAGTAATGCCCCGCTCTCAGCTGGAGGGGGCACTAACTGCATCACCAGCCAGCAGGGGAAGAACACGTTCCTGCTGAGCTCATTCCCCTGCCAGGACAAACTTGGAGGTATGGGATTGGGGCTATGGGGAAGTAGGAGGACCCAGGTCCTGGGCATGACCACTAAAACTGTACCCTGCCAGGGTAGGGAGGCCTGGTGGGACTGCTGGCAGCACAGCAGCCCCATATATGCCAGGACCAATGATCCCCTGGTGAAAGTGGGTAGGAGGTGCCATAACCTCTAGCACACGCACAAAGTCCTGGCTGGGGAACGCCCAGACCTGTCATGTCTTTGACAGGCCTGACGCTTGCTGGTTGCAGTGCGGTTGTGAGGCTCCCGGTGAGCTCAGCTGCCCGGGATGCAAGCTTTAATGTTGAAAACCCTTTTGTCAGGCTGAGGAAGTACCTGCCGTTGGTCCTGGATAGAAGGAATAGTAAAGAAGCCAGAGGCTGGCCTGGCCCGCAATGCAGGCAAGAAAGCCAGTTAGTGAAAATGGAAATGGAGGCATTGGGGGGGAGGGACAGGTTGGGTGGGGGGTAGGGGGGGAAAGGGGCATGTAGCAACACAGGTAAAAGTGCAGAGGTGCCTGGGGTGTCAGATGTCTGGCCGGTCGCAGTGTGCCAGAACTCCACTGTGTATATTGAGTCCATGAGTTCCTGGACCGACTACCTAGGAGGCTGATGAAGTGCAGTTCATAGGCCCGGCTGTGAAAAGTGGTTTGCATTGTAATTTGTTCCCTCTCAGGATCAGGCCTGAGAGACTGGAGGCAGAGTGTTTTTTTGGTGAGGAATGTGTCCCCACACGTAGTTGTTTTTTTTTTTTTGTCTTTGATAGATTCTGGTGTGACGTTTATGGGCTACTGGAGGTCGTTGGCAGGTTTTGTGTTTTGAGCTGTAAGAAGTTGACTTCAGTTCTGGTGTTGAGGTTAGGTGCTTATTTGAATGTACAAACTGCTTTTCAGAGCTGGGCCTGTGAACTGCACTTCATCTGCCTCCTAGGTAGTAAGTACAGAAATTCAAGGACTCAGTATAGACAGTGGAGTTCTGGCACACCGTGACCGGCCAGACAGCTGATACCCCAGCACCCCTGCACTCCTACCTGCATTGCTGCATCCTCTTTTCACCCCTACTCCCCGCCCCAGCCTGTCCCCCCCCCGCTGACGCCTCCATTTCCATTTTCACTGACTGGCTTTTTTGCCTGCATTGCGGGCCAAGCCAGCCTCTGGCTTCTTTACTCTTCCTTCTAGCCAGGACCAACGGCAGGTACTTCCTCAGCCTGACAAAGGGGTTTTCAACCCTAAAGCTTCCAAAGATACATTTTTTTTAACTACTCCTTTTTTTCATAATACACATATAGACATAAAAACGCAAGATAATCCATCGCACACCATAAGTAACATCATATATCCAACACAACACAACATCTTTCCTCCTTTGTGACAATTCCTCTATAAAACAACAGGCTCTGTGACAGCTCTGTGTGGGTAGCTTTGATGCTGCTGCTGCTGCTACTGGTGTTAAGCCAGCTAGGTTATTGTACCTGTTGTCATGTAAAGCAGAGGACCAGGCGTAAGGCTGTAGGGGAGGAGGAGGCCTCAGTGGGGCACACTGCTGTGCCCCACTGCAGAGGCCCCAGCACCAGGAAGGGCGCACCTTAACACACGAACGGTGTCACACACCCACATCATGAGTTTTGCCTGTCAGAAGCTTGGGGTGCAGGGCCCCAAGTGACAAACTCCCCCAGTGAGACACACGCAGCTGGCAGGCAGGCTATACAGTGTAACAGGGCCCGGCCCTCAATCAGGTCTGCTCTAGGACACAAGCTCACAGCTGGCAGGTTTTGTGGCCTCAGCAAGAGCTACCATCCTTTGAGTTTTGACCCCCCTGTGTTGTAACACATACACGTGACAGGAGTTTTGCTTTCAGGGAAACTCCCCCCAACCCCGCTGCAATTTTCATCCAAATCATACAAAAACCAACAAAGCTATAGATCTTCCATTATTCCCCATTATTCCCTATGGCTGGATCTCCGAGGCAGTTCCAGATCGGATCGCGGTCATCCGAAGCAGCCAGATTCGAAGCCGGATCAGATTACTGCTGACTCACACAGGCCTACTGAGCCTGGGCAATGTGACTTTGTGGGCATAACTCCAAGCATGACCCGCGGTTCCTGACACTGGGGAGGGATGAAAGGCGAGCTTGTGATCACACTGTGCGTGACATGGTTATTTTCCACATGATGCCATGTGTCAGCCTGGGTACACCAGTAATAAGCTATTACTGCCACAATCACAAAACATATGAAAAATAATGAGTGTTTATGACGTGCTTTCAAAGGTCTGGATGTTAGGAAGCCACAAAACAGGCAGCAGGAGGTGTTATTACGCCCAGAGTCTTTATAGGAAAACTGAGGCATGGCACGAGGCAGGAGGCTCAGGGAGATGGCCGCAATGAAACTACAGCCCCAAACCCTGCGTGACTAGACCTGTGAAAGCAACTGCTCATGGCTGGTGTTGTACAACCAGGGGTCTCACAAGTGTGGACTACTTGTGCTTGTTCCTGGGATTAAGCTCAACTTCGCATCAGAATAAAAAGGAACAAGTGATTCTTACAAATGAACCATTCTCGGGACAAATGTTTTCCTCATGGTGTAAAAGCAACGGTGTTAAAAATAGACCCCGTATTATGCAGTTGCTGTTTTCTTAAGCAGTAGTTCACCAAAGGTACAGAAAATACTTGAATGGTTCAGAACTATCTGTGCATAAATCATCTCACTGGTAGCAGGACTTCTGTGATAACATTTGTTATTTATGTTGTTTTGCATATAAGCTAATGCTTGTGAGAATATTTCATGAGCAGTTGGGCTTTTGGGTTTGTTCCTCTGTAAAAAGGAACAACCCAAATTTACCAGTTCTACCTGTGATCTTCCCCTCCCCTGGCTGTTCTGCTAATTGGCCGTCAAGTGGCTGTCGTGATGAACTTGCTGATGCTCTCCCCAAGCTAAAGATTTCAAGGCACTTCACAAAAAGGCATCACTGTGGGGTACATGCACAGAGCGGCACTAGGATGATATTAGCTTATATCTAAAACATTAGAGGCATCAGGGTAGGTGAACTGTGTCGCTTCAGAGAATCACATCAGGATCACTCATGTCAGCCTCCAGTCGGCTTGTGATGTCATTTCCCCCAGTTAGGCCGAGTGCCTTTTCCTTCTGATGTACTTTACTTCCCTAGGAAGCCTAGTTTGTTTCAGCTCTAATAAATTAAAACTCCCGAAGTCCAATCTCCCATTTACATCCTAGGTAAGACCTTCTTTCAAAGCTCCCATGACTCTCAATGGAGATGCACCATCCCTCTTGCAGGGTGCACACTTCATCATATCGGGCTGTCACAAAGGCAGGTGACTGCAGTGAAATGTCTCCCTTGGCCGAGGGACCAGAGCCCTTGGGCACTGGCAGTATGAGGAACTGAGCAGGAGTGTGAACAACAGAAAGTCCTTCATCCCTGGATTTTGTGCATGAACTGCGCAAAGCCCGTCAGCAGCAGCACCGTAGGCAGGGTGGGCCGACTGTCCAGACCCCTGCCCACGACTGTCCTGTGCTATCGACATGGCCCTGGATGTCCCCCCAGTTCATTCCTCAGGTCATTGGGATCAAGTCACAAGAATGATGCACGCTTTTTGGCAGCTCATAAAACTTTAGGAGGAGCACAGCATGGCAGGTGTGATGTAGGCATGGTGATTACGAGGGCCGAGACCACATTAATAGGCCAAACACTGAGGGAAACAATTATCACAGCTGAAGAATTTAACCATGCAGCTTGTGTTGTTTTGTAACTAATTGGGGCACAGTGCAAGAAAAAAGGTGCCGCCAATGCTCCAGGCAGTCTTAAAACAGTATAAAAGCAGACCCAACACCAGGCTTTTCCAACCACTTCTCTTCACTTGCTCTCCTCAGGGAACAGGGTAAGTCTGCTTAGACTAAATGTCCTTATAACTAGGCAGATATTGTGTTCACATTCATTTCCGGTCCTATTTCTGTATGTGTTCTTTGACTCGTAGCAATAGAAATGTTTTGCTTTGTGTTTTTCCTACTTCATGTTGCAGGTTCGTGTATTGATTTGGTCAGGAATTTGGAGATGCAAAGCAGGTTGCTCTATATTTCCTCAGAGAGTGAGGTATAGAAATGTCCCAGACAGGCCTAAGGGAGAAGATATCTAATATTTACAATTGCAGGTGCAAGGAAGAAGCACTTGTATTGCTGTCATAATGGAGCGCTTCAAGGCTATCAGATTGTACTGGGGTTTGAGGGAGGGCACAAGGCAGGGAGGTCACTGCTCTGATCCACTACAACAAATCCTGTGTTCAAGGCGTGGAGGCATCAGGGTCGTGGGGGTGCTGAGCTGGCAGCTGGGGACATGGGTAGAGCCGCATTCAGAGCAGTGCGACTGAAGTGACTTATGTCCTCCTCACCCCAACTCCTTGCTGTGCTCTGCATTTCAGACTCCCCCCACAAGGAAAGGATGGCTTGCCCTCCAGCTCTGAGCTCTGGCATCTGCGCCAGCCCCTGCGGGGTGGCTGTCCCACAGCCCATCGCTGACAGCTACAACGAGCCGTGCGTCCGGCAGTGCCCCGACTCCAGAGTGGTGATCCAGCCGCCCGCGTCTGTTGTGACCTTCCCTGGAGCCACCCTCAGCTCCTTCCCTCAGGACAGCTTTGTGGGATCCGCCGGGCTTCCTCACCTTGGAGCTGGATACGGGGGCAGCTTCGGGTCCAGGGGCTTCTATGGCTCCCCAGGCTACTTTGGTGCTGGGGGTCCCTATGGCTATGGTGGATTATGGGGTTACGGGGGCCTTTGTGGTTCTGGGGGCTGGCGATGGGGCCACAGGTACCTCAATGGCAACTGTGCGCCGTGCTAAACCTTGGAGGAATGGCCACGGGACAGGGAACAACCAGGCAGCGATGTGGATAGACGGCTGAGATTATGGGCATGGCTTGCAGAGGTGGTGAGCTCCGATATCTCCAGCTGACGTGAATGGGAGAGACGTGCGCTCACCCCTTCTGCAAACAGGCCCAGAGACACCTTCCTCGTGCTTTACCTTGCTTGTATGATACTTTCCTCTGATTCATTCCCAGCTAAGCTCTCCCTGGTATTAAGCTGAAGTGCTGATTCTTTGTTACATCAGCGTCCCGTTACAGAGCTCTGAGAGTGGGAAGGCGGGTGTAAATCCCATAGACATAGTGCCATAACCCAGGTTTTGCCTTCGTTTCAGTTCTGTTCTGTGCAGGAACATGCACCATCTCTTTCTGGTTTGTAAACGGAGGCATGAGGGAGAGAAGCTGCCTAGTCCTCTGCTTTAACAGGGTTTCTCTCATTTAATACCAACCAGGGCCAAAGCAGTTACTTGAACTTGTTCCTCCCTGGACTTCATTGTCAAACTCTAGGTTCACCAGGAATGAAAAGAAGCACAACTTGACTTAAAGGAATAACCATGTCGGGAATTGTTACTTGTAGTCACTTTTGAAACCCTATTCCTTGTATGCTGAACTATTTTCTTTTTTCATTGTATGTATGCTGCACTTCTCACCTGCATTAAAAGCACTGTTGCATCAAAGAGTTGGATTTCTTGTGTCATGCTGTTTACATCCTCTAATTTCCAGGGTTGGCATTTTCTGAATTAAAATGAGGGTGCTGTTTAAGATATCTACTAGGAGGTCATTCGGACATTCCCATCTATTCTTCCCCTCTGGGGTCCCACCTTTACCCTTTGCTGCAAAGAGCAACTAACTGTCACCCACTATGCATGCACCCTTGAATGCTTTACATCTCCCAGAGTCCTGCTTCTCTTCCCACAGCTCCTGATCTTGGCTCACCAACTTGCTGCCAGGCTTTTGACCTCCACTCCATAAGTTGTGACCGGATTAGGCAATGAACAGGAGAGGCCTTGAAATGCATTTTTTCAAATAGACCATATTTTGCAATCCAGGGTTGCTGAACACCTAGAGTAAAATTTTAGCTTCATAACATCGGCAAAAAATGATGATTCATTAACAGGTGACTAAAGTGCTTTTATGTCTTGCTCTGAGAAACACTGGCATAAAGATAGAGGATGTGTTATTTTCTTTCTCTTGTATGCATATCATGAAGCTGAATGCCAGGAAAAGAAGTGGTGTCCGAAACCCAACGGGTCTAACTCAGAGTACAGACAAGCTAGAGTTGATCTCTGCTGGACTGCATTACGAGAAACAGTAATAACAGATCTCTGTAAATAATGCTGAAAATTCTTGACTTCCAAATGTGCCACTTAAATGAGAGCTTGTGATACACAGGTTCATTTCGGGTTTTGTTTGTTAAAATGTGGCAGTCTTTAGCAAGAATTGCCTTCTTATTTTCAGGGTAGATAGGTTGATACATCAAAAGTTGCAGATATCTGTGGCTTTAAGCTTTAGAAACGATTCCTGTCATTACCAGAGGCAGATGTGCATTTGGAAAGCTCAGTTTTCATTACTTTCTGTTGGGAATGGTGCCTTTTCAAACACCTCAGCAGTTCTAAAAAGCCTTGTAGTCAACACTGGACTTGTGGGTGTTATGGTAATGCCGTAATTTCTCCACACTGGACCCCATTGGGGATCTTGTGTTTGGAAACAGCTGCTGCTCAACAGTATTTGAGACAGAACAGCAGAAGCTCTGTACCACTGATCACACGTGATATATATTTATATATATATCACATGTGATCGGTGATGCAGGGCTTCTGTTTTATAAATATATATATATATATGAGAAGATTGTCAAAGAGTCAGATATATAAAGAGTGTGTGTGTGTATATAGATATAGATGTAGATATATACATTTAAAGATTGTTTATATATTGTATGTTATTATTGTATATTATTATAGTATTGTATTTTATATGTATTATTTTATAAGAACAGATTATATATATATTAAAAGATCGAGTGTGTGTTTATACAGACACACACACACACATATATGTAGATATAAATATATATAAATGCAGATCAGTGCAGATCAGAGCACATATATTAGCAGATTTGTGCTTCCAAAAGGTTATTTTCTATATGTCCACAAAACGTCCACGTGAGGCACCAAATTCAAAAAGCTGGGTGCTGTGCTCCACTGAGACAAAGCCCTAGTCTACGTGTTCGTGCTGAATTAGAAAGGAAACAGGCATTAGTAACTTTTTCTCCTGTGTTAATATGTCTGTGAAATGGGTAGAAAATTCTGGTGTCTGTGAGAGAGAGCTGCTGTTTTGATACTTTTCTGGAAGAGGGAGTGATTATTGTGCCCCCCAAATGAGCAGAGATGAAAGGATCTGCTTAAGCGGGATACTCGGAAATGCATTAAGGGTCCTGTGGGAAAAGACGGGCTCGGGAAACTTGATTTCAGTTCATGGTTGCACCGTGACAACTCAGCTGAGATTGACTTGCAGGAAGATATCGGCCCCCAGCATGCTTAGCTGTAAATAAAATCTGCCCTGGTGGGCATTTGGAAAAGGAAGAAACAATTGTAAAGTCTGGGGGCATTTGTTTTGAGTAGGAAAAACAGCTGTATTTAGGTGAGGCTTAGATAATGGGAAAACCTTTTAAGATTTCAAATTCCCCCCCTTCTTCATCAAGACAAAACCCAGGCCTCTCCGAGCTGTTTGGCAAACAGGTTCAGAAACAAAATTTAAAAAGTAAAAACCAAGAAAGCAAGCGAAGTATAAAATATAATCAAATCAACACAAACCAAAACAGAGAAGTGCCCCTGTCCCAGAAAAAAACTGATTGAGGGCAAGTTATCTCAAGGAATTCAGCTCCTAAAACTGGAATCTCTACTAAGCATGTACAAATGGCAGTTTTTTCCGGGGATGCAGGAGACCTAGGCTCAACCCTCTGCTTCAAGAACTATTAATAGTTTCTACAAAGCTGATCAGTCCCAACTGACAAAACAGGGTACCACGCCCCGGATTAGCTGATAGCCAGAAGGCCAGGACTTTTCTTCTTCAATTTCCCCAGCGTCATTATTTCTGCAGGGGTTTAGTCTTTCTGCCTCTCTCCAGAACTCACAATCCTTAATATAGGTGCAGGAGGGGTGTAGTCTGTCGTGTGCATTATCATAACTCTTCCTTTTTTTGTTGTGAGAAGTTTTAATTACCTATTGCAGTGTCTCAAGGGACAACTAATTCACCTTCTCTCTCTGCTAGCTTAATTTTAGCAGCAATTTCTTTCATTTGTGCAGAATGCATCATAGTCTATCCAAGGAGCATTTATGTTTTTAAACTAATGCTGGTGGGTCAGCTGAAAGGAAAATCTCAAGTGCTAAAGTGTTGTTACATGCCTGTAAGTATTTGCATCACTGGGTTTTAGAAGGGTGTTGTGGAGGTTGAAATAACATGATAACACATTCATAAAATATCAAGTAGGGAACCTTCATTGTCAAATATCCAGCAGGGAGAGTAGCATCAGCGCACTATTAAAGGTTACATGGAAGAGATGACTTATTAAAAGATGGAAGACTTATTAAAACCTGAATAGAGGGTAATTATCTCTGAAGCTCTTGCAAATATTATTGAAGTTTAGTTGTTTCATTTTTTTTCCCTTTGTTGCTTTCCAGTTGGAAGATGTTGCAACTTCCTGTCTTCAGGAAGAAACTTTATGTTCAGTAGGATGAGTACCAAAACATGGAATGGGAGCAAAACTTCCTTTCTATGCATGGGCCTATGCAACTGAGCTGAATCGCTGTTCAATACGTGGCTTGAGTAGTACACAAGAGTGAAAACTATCTAGTGTGGTGTGCATGCAAGCAATGGAGGAGAAAGGAATACCAGCAGACAGACTTTGGGGTTAAATCTAATTTTTATTCTGAGATGGGGAGACCACAAAAGCACATGGTGTATAAAGAATACATTTCCAGGCATTTGGTGAGGATTCCAAACAATTCCCCCGCACAAGGTAATGCATTTCATGGAAGATATTTGGCTTTCTTTCCCGCAGCTGTAGAGTTTGACAATTAAGTCTTGTTCTCAAACCACCCACATGATTTATTTGACCGAAGCCAGTGTCAGATAAGGCAAAGCACACAAGCAGAAGATTAAGCTGGGCAGCCATTGAATAACTGATGTAAAATAAAAGGTAAAATGAGCTATAGATACCTATATGTCTATAGATATATAGATAGCTATATTTCTAACTCTATATATAGGCCTGGTTTTTAGAGGTGCTGAATGCTTACACTTCTCACTGACCTCAGTTGGAGTCATGGGTCTCAGCGCTTCTGAGAACCAGTCCCTTAGCTCAGCCATGAAACTGGACCTTGACTTCAATCGCTGTATCTAAATTGTACCACGGCTACTTCTTCTGGGTTTAATATGCCCAACGCTTTCCAAAGCGGTTTGTATTGCAAGGATGCATCCACTGGGAAGAGTAAGTGTATGAATATTTAGGAACATACCGAGGCAAGCGTCTTGGAATGACTGGGGGCGCAACCGTCTCAGCGCACGGCTCCAAACTTCCACTGACCTCTGTGGTCAAAGGTGCCGCGGCTGGCAGTTCAGCTGGCACGGTGTCAGCTGATGCCACTACACTTTCCTGAGGGCAGGTGGTGAGAATTGGTCCCGGGAAAGTGACAACCACTGGGGGCGGGTAGATGATCACTCTTGAGTCAGGACAGGTGATAACACATGGCTCATTGGCGGTGACAGCCTGTGGTTGTGGGCAGCTCACTTCACACGGGTTGGAGCACCCTGTTACAGAAGACATCTCTCAGCGATGGAGGACCACCTGAAATACATGGTAGGGTGGCAAATAAGTAAAAGACACAACTTCCAATTGAATAAGAGGTTCTACAATCAGAGAAAGGTGATGTGGATAGTGTGGGAACCTTGACAGGGAGAAAGTGTAGGCAAGTCCATCATCTTTCCTTGATTCTTGGTTGTGCATCTTGACTTTCTTCACTTCGCTTACCTTCTCTTCCTAATCAATCCCTCTCTCACCATTCTCCATCCCTTTCACTGTCTTCATCACACATCAAGGCAAGCAACCTTCCTGTTCCTCTGGGTGCTGTGCATAAAACAGACTTCATCATCGACAACACTTCTTACAAACACTGCTTTGATTGTGTCACCTATACCTCTCCTCTCCTTCCAGCCTCTGGCTGAGACAAGAAAATCAAGGGGCAAAATTTCAATACACAGCAGAGCTCTTTGAAAATCTGGATGCAGTTCCCCTGGTCAAGGTCACACATGCAACACATGCAAGAGTAAAGAAATAGCATTTCCCTATCTAGGGTTAATTCTAACCGGACTTTCCTAGGGTAAAGACAGTTTTCCGTTCAACAAACTCTACAGTTTTGTTCATGTTTCTCACATGGAGATATGCCTGAAATTCTTCTGCTAAAACACACAAAAATAAAAACAGCTAGCGATAAACAGCAGGTTAATTGTAATAAGTAAATGCACGCAATCAAAGGTTGCTATCATGAAGACTTGGTGTTTTTAATCCAGTTTAGAAACTGCTCTAGGGTGTGGCTTAAAGTAATAATCCTTTTTCTTTTCTTCAGATAAAATCTTGACTTGTTAGCCAATTCTGCTCAGCCCGTGTGACACACTGGTTACTGACTCTGTGTATCAGCAGCACTTGCTCAAGGTGAATGAGTAGAAAATATTCTTTTACTCTCTTTTCAGCCTTATATTCCTTCCATCAGACCATGAGAAGAACGAAAAATATGGGTGAAAGCGAGTTAAAAATGATGACTGTAATAATTACACCCACAATATAGACTATTTCTATAAAGGGGAGGCAGAATGTTCAACTTAGCTTAGAAGCTCATAGCTCAACACTTTAAATAATTATGATTTTATCTCAGCATGGAGATCAGAGTGCAGCCCTTCCATTACTGAAGCTTGAGAGTCAGCAACAATTGCTGATATAAAAACAGAGAGGAGGATCCGGAGCTAGTGACACACACAGAAGGCTAGGATTGCTAGACCAGAGTCCATCAAATCCATGGGTGTGGACGCACAACTTAAGTTTATATCCCTGATTTCTCTTCAGAGTATGAAGTAGACACATGAGCAGCTCTCCTGGAGTAGCTGCCCACAGAAGGCTTTATTACGAGGTAGCAAGGTAGCCAGGAATAGCCCCATGGTGGGTGCGTCTACATGAGATGCTTACTGCTTATTAGCCTAATAACACTGTGTAGCAGTGTGGTTGTTAAAAAACATGCTAATAGCCTACTAAAAAGTGTAATTAAGTTAGTGCACAGTAAGCATAAAAATAAGCAGGTACTGTGCATTTAGTTAGTATTTTATTAAGCAAGTGCTAAACTAAATGCACAGTATCCAAGGCACATTAATGAACATGTAGACATGACCACTATTGAACAAATGCCAAGTCCAGATGAGGGCTAACTGAGTAAAATACATGTACTGTAGTCAATTCCCACAGGATAACATTTTTTTGTAATTATTTCAAGAGCTGCCTTTACCCCAAGAAACAGCAGCTCACTGCATAGTCAGCTAGGTTGTGCATTGTGAGTCTGTACTACTTTTTCTATAGAGTAAAAGTCTCTTTGCCCTGTTCATTGCATTTAAAATGTTTTTGAGTATCAGCTGCTTTAGAGTGAAGTATAAAGCCTCTTCTCTGGAAAGAAAAACGGCCAAAACGGAGTGCTTCTTTTGAATATCTTTAGCTTAGAAGATAGCTTTGACCTGAAGAAACAGAATTTCTATAAATATCTGCCAAATGTTAAGTTTCATCTATATAAATAAAATCAAGAACAGCAGTAAATTTACATTTCAGTTGCTTTACATTACATATGTATATTATATATAGGCACTGCTGTTTATCTATCATTATAGACAAACTAACTTGAAAACACCAATGCCATTTTGCTTTAAATGTGTTAAATGAAAGCTTGTCTTGATCATTAAAGGGAATCATAAAGCTGAATGCACCAGTGGTTTATGCTTATGTCCCAAAGCAGTGTTTATACCTAGTATCAAAGCACTGGTGAGTTTTTCCAGAGTTGTCTAAAGGATTTAAATTCTCAATCCCCAAATACCTGAATTCTTAGCCCCTAAATTAACACAATTGAGAAATCCCAAACTTCTGCACAGCTTTGAAACAAAGCTGCTTTGCATGTTTAAAGCCTGCGATGGAGAACCCCGACCAAAACACATTCACAGAAGGAAACTCTAGGATTGCTGAGAACCACAGGAAGCTTGAGCAGGACCCAACCCCAGCTTAATAAATTCCACTCAAATAATACTGGAGAGTTATAAAAACTTGAAGTCAAGTCCAACTTACTTAGTTCACCAGGGAGAATGAATTGATTGAAGTGGTTAGACGAACCCTGAGTGGCAAACAGTTTTATATGCCTCTTTCAACTGCCTGAGGGATCTGAGACACCCTTCGTGCAAGAGATCCTAATTAGTTTGTGAACTCCCCCAATGGCTGTGCTTGTTCTGCTTGCTGATTATGGCTGTTACCCAATACCCAGCCTGCCACTTCCTTTCATCTTAAATCCTTCTGGTTTCACTCTACTAGGAAACTATTTTAACTCTGCTTGCTTAGCTCTTTAAAAACAACATCGCCACACAAAGGCAGTCCAGAGAGGTACCGCGGCTTAATGAAGAAGGATTCTGTTTCAGCCGAATAAATCCAGGCTAGCGTCTTGCCGAGAGCATCACAGAGTTTTACCCTTGCAGCTTCTAGAAGGTGCCACTTGCTGGTGGTCTGAACCAGCCCCCATTTTAGTCCATGGGCATCTTTCCAAAGAATTCAGTTGAATAATACCATTCAGTTGACTAATAGCAGCAAGAGAAGTTTAGGTTGGATGTTAGGAAAAACTTTCTCACTAGGAGGGTGGTGAAGCACTGGAATGGGTTCCCCAGAGCGGTGGTGGATTCCTCATCCTTGGAAGTCTTTAAGACCCCACTAGGCAAAGCCATGGCTGGGATGATGTAGTTGGGGCTGGTCCTGCCTTCAGTAGGGGGTTGGACTAGATGTGATCTCGTGAGCTAGATGTGACCTTCCAACCCTCATTGTCTGCGATTACATGATTTTATAACTTTAGAATAGAGTCATAGAAAAGGATCCTATGATCTCGACCTTTGAGTTTAATTCCTAGATCGGGGAGTACAAGACACAGATACCTCTTAAGTACCACTTAAACCTTCAATATAGTGGCTTAAGTGGGACTCGAATTTTCTTGGCCTGTTGCTCAGGAGGTCAATCATAAATGTCATCCTTTAGCAACTTGAAACTCACTTGTAAAGGGACCTGCAGTCATGTTCCTAGTGTCTTGGGATCAGGGATGTGAGAGACCATGATAAGATAACATCATGTTTCACATGGGAGGTTGTGTGGGTGTAGGAGCTATTACTTCAATAGCAGCTGTAGCAGCTCCTACCTCAGCTTTTCATTACCTGATTCTAAGGAGTCAGCATAACTATCATGTTTGCAAGACTACCTGCAGTATCCAAATATAAACTGCTCTAGATGTACAGAGATCAGTATTCACATATCATTAAAAGCTATTTTAAATGTAAAAATGAACAATGTATTAAATCATTACAAGGAAGTGATTTTTTTCTTGGGCCATAAGCAAATACTACCTGGAGCAGGGAAATATGTTTGCATTGAAAACCATTTATGCACTTTATTTCATTTTGGTTTCTTGGTAGCTAGAAGATCATGTCACTAGATATCTCCAGAAAGAGGAATTGCTTTTCTTTTGTGTTAGTGCTAAAAGCTGTGTTGTTACGTGTGTGAAATTTCACCCCTGTGAATGGTTTCAGGGCAGCATATTGAGTTCTGACTTGGGTTGAACATTTGGCTCCATTTGACCTATTCAAGGTCACACAGGCAATCTCTGGTGAAGCCAGAAAATGGACCTAGCTCTCCTTATCTAAACCAAGTTCCCTCACCACAAGATAAGTCATTTTCTCCTAAGCCCACACGGCTGAGTTATTTCAAGCTATCTTGTATTATCCACTGCCATCTGTTTTTTAACTGTGTCCTTCCGGTCCCTTATAAGATTTAAGTAATAGCAGTAGGACAATGAAGGACAAAGACTGGGTTAAAAACACTGACTGCAAAAAGTAAACACAACAGTACGGTTTATTAATATCATGCACACCTTGTAATTTAAAACCATCTCAGAAAAGTATAGGCTTGTGTTAGACATGAATGATCCTTATCAGATCTATGAGGATTTCACTTTTATGGGCAAACCAGTTCTTCCAAACACAGAAAGCAGCTGTTTAGTTTCTAAACCCAGTGAATCAGCAATACTCAGTAATGAATAAACAACCAAAATAAAGGACTTAAGAATAGATCCTCCACTGATGTGTATCTGGAATCCTCTCAACTTCAAAAGAATTGCACTGACATACTAACTGTGGTTATATTACATCAGCAACAAAGCTAAACTTAGTGGTTTTGCATGGTAGTTGGCCTCTGTGGCCTCTCCCTCTTACTAATATGATGGCTTTCTCCTAGGGAAATGGACCAGGCAAACCCCAGGAAGGATCCATTTAGAGACAGAGATAAAGGCTGGTTGGCCATGTTACCAGTAAGCAGGGGAGGATTGCCTGTACTATCAATTCCCAGAGGAAATTAGCCTAATCTAGGATCTTGCCATGTGTTGGGGCAGATGGAAGATATTCCTTGTTGAGGAAGTCATTGCATCATCACTGGGTTGTTTTCTCCTCTTTTAGGCTCAGCCCAAGCAGAACTTCCTATTGCTTGGGAAAGAAGAAGTCAAGAAAACGACTTCATGATTCCCACTTGGGACTCTAGAATAGAAAATTAAGAACAAAGACATTCATAGGTCTGCCATTCTCAACTATTTCAGAAGAACCTGTCAAGAAACAAGTAGTGGTGAAGGAGTGAAGGAAATGCAAAACTAAATTACATAAATGGTTCTTAGCAATAGCTAAATACTGTTATCTCCCTTTTAACATAGGGGGGAGATGAAGAGAAGAGAGGTTATCCATTCACAGGTTGCTATATAAAATCCTGGCCTTCAGTTCTCTAGGCTTTATGATTTAATTAGATCATCTGTCCTCCGTTGCTTTTCTTTATTCATCAAAATGAAACACAGGGGAGGTGTAAGAAGGACACTTGCAAATAAACAAGTTTGTAGACAATCCAGTCCATCAACGAAATCCTCTGAGAACACAGAAGAGGAGATGGTGGGAAAGTTACGAGTAGAAATTGATCACTGTAGGAAAATATGATCCAAAATATATGTCCAGGTCTCCAGCAGGGTTGAATCAGCCCATGGAGCCATGCATGACCTGACCCATTCCATTTGCCAAGGATATTTTAAATAAATAAGCAGAAAGGAAAGTTACTTTTAATGAATGTTGAATAACCCAAATTCTGAGGCAATCACGACTTGGTGGGAGGAATGGTATGCACTCCCTTCATATGTCTACTGTGCTATTACCCAATGCTTGGCGTCTAAAACTGGGTCCCTATTATTATTATACTGTTATAGTGATTTGAGTATAGAACAAATGAAGGCGTGTTTGTGAAATGCTGTGAATCCTCCCAACATCCCCATGGAATTTAATTTTCCCCTCAAGGACACCTCAGAAGCTAGGGATAATTTGTAGCGTACAAGCCATGAGTTAATAACACATTACGTCTGGTCAGAAAAAAGAATGCAAAGAGACAGTGTTGCATCAGTCCATTAAAATAGGTCTGTTTTACAGAGATGGTTTGACTTTTCCAGAGAACACTGGCAGGATGACAGCACGGCCCTGCCTACAGCTGATTTCAGTTGGGAAACTGCCCAGTTTCCTACCAGGCAGGATGCCCAGTGCCTTGCCTGCTAATTGCTAGCTGCTGGTGCTTGCAAGCTCCTGACCTTTCAGTCACCCACCTGGCAAGCTGCAGAGGAGCTAGGGCTTGTCCAGGCTGCCCAGAGTCTCACGGGTGGCTGCAGTGTTGCTTTAATGATTCCTATGTTTCCTCCTGTTCTGGATTCCAGCACCATTCATTTTTCATAGTCGTAGAAACATAGAAGTCGGGTCGAAGGGACCTTGTAGATCTTCAAGTCCGACCCCGTGCTTGGGCAGGAGAAAAACTGGGCTCAAATGACTCCAGCCAGGTAGGCATCAAGCCTCTTCTTAAAGACCCCCAGGGTAGGAGCCAGCACCACTTCCCTTGGAAGTTGGTTCCAGATC
>NW_017728904.1:437687-461844 GCF_001723895.1 Crocodylus porosus
CCACTGTTGCCTAGTTTTTTAATGAGGATGGGGTGGGAGAGAGTGTCAAAGGCCTTGCTGAAGTCCAGAAAGACTACATCCATGGCGACACCTGCATCCAAGGCTTTTGTGACCTGATCATAAAAGGCAATCAGGTTGGTCTGACATGACCTGCCCCTAAAGAAACGATGCTGGTTGCCCTTGGGCATCATTCCTGAGGCCGGCCCTTCTCAGATGTGCTCTTCTCAAAGAGTTTCTCTAGGATTGAGGTAAGGCTGATGGGCCTATAGTTGCCCGGGTCCTCCCTCCTCCCTTTTTTAAAGATGGGGACCATGCTGGCTTTCTTCCAATCATCTGGCACCTGGCCTGAGCACCACGAGTGCTCATAAAGCCGTGCCAAGGGCCCTGCAATAACCTCTGCTAGTTCCCTCAATACCTTGGGGTGGAGAGCATCTGGACCCGCTGATTTGAACACGTCCAGCCCCTCAAGAAACATCCCTAGAGGTGCTCTTGTTGTAGACAGTCTTGGTATGAACCTTCCTAGATCATTTACCAATCCCAAAAAGCATTCAAAGTCTTTTTTTGACTGGGGGGGGCATGACTTCATTTCAATAGCCTGATTTTTTTTCTTGTCCAGTTTCACCCCTTCTCTAGAAATAATGTGTCTCAGAAATATCAATTCCGTAGCTCCAAAACCACATTTCTGTTCATTGAGTTTCAAATTTGCAGCCCTAGTTGCTTCCACCACCACTTGGAGCCTACGATCATGCTCTTCCTTGTTGGAGCCCCAGATGATGATATCATCTATAGAGGTGTCTACACCCAGAATATGCTTATAAAGCATATGCATAGTTTTGTGATACACCTCCGAAGCTGAAGCTATACCAAAAGGTAAATGCAGAAATTGATATCTTCCAAATGCAGTGCTGAATGTGTATAATTTAAAACTTTCCTCTATTAACTTCAGCTTCCAGTCTCCCAAAGTAGCATCTAATTTACTAAAGAACTGTGCATTCGCAAGCTGAGCCATAATCTTCTCTCTGGTGGGCAACTTAAAATGCTCTCTTTTTATGGATTATTGAGATCCCTGGGATCCAAACATCTGCAGCTGTCTATTATTCTTCTCCACAGTAATTAGGGAGTTCACCCACTCTGTTGGCTCCTCAATTTTCTGTATTACCTGGGCTTCCTCCATCCTTTTTAGCTCTACCTTTAGTTTATCATGGAGGGCAAACAGCACCTTTCTGCATGGGTGTATAACTGGGGGCACCTGTTTATTTATCTGAATTGTACGTTCCCCTGGTAAGCAACCAAGGCCTTGAAACAAATCTTGATATTCCACGATAAGGTCCTCATAACCCGAGCCAGAGTGTTCTTATGCAAGCACCCATTTAACTAAATTGAGCTTTTCACAAGCTGCTAGGCCCAAAATGGGTGTCACCTCCTTAGGTACTACAATGAATGCAAAATTGTACACCACATTTTTATGTTTGATGCAGACTAGGCACTTTCACTTGGCAGGTATCATGGCTCCTGAATAGGCAGTTATGTTTACTTTTGTAGGCCTCAGTTTTGGTGTACTTTTCTGCCTTTTATAAGCTTGCTTCGGTGAAATGTTCACCTAAGCCCCTGTATCCAGTTTAAATGGTATCATTATCCCATGCACTTCCAGTGGCAGGCTCCAGTCCTTCTCAGTAGCTCTGCTTGATTCTGCTGTATATATACAATACTCCTGTATCTATATAATACTCACCCTCTGGAGTATCTTCAACCGTGTGCACCTGGACTTTATGGGCTTGCACTTTGCAAGATTTGGCAAAATGATTATTCTTATTTTAAAACAGAGCTTTCTTAATGCAGCACACCGTTTGGAGCCATGCTGCAT
Organism: Crocodylus porosus; assembly: GCF_001723895.1. Lineage (NCBI taxonomy): Eukaryota > Metazoa > Chordata > Crocodylia > Crocodylidae > Crocodylus > Crocodylus porosus. The sequence continues at coordinate 439,552 of NW_017728904.1, forward strand.
TCCACACAGGCAAGCTGGCCTGTACTCCACCTGCCCCTTAGTCAGAGTTGTGGTGCCTGGGGTGACCTCCATTTGAATTGGCCTTTTCTGTCTGTGTTTACTACTTACTTCATTGACAACACCCTCAGCTGCATTCAGCTCTTTGGCCTGAGCCTTCACAGTTTCAGCTGCTCTACAAATTTGCATATTTTTTTCTAGGGATTGGTCTCCCTCCTGTAGCAGCCTCTCTCTTAATCCATTGTCAATAATGCCACAAATGATTGCATCCCTGATCAGCGAATCTATTTTGTCACTAAAAACACAGGTCTTGCTGAGCCTTTTTAACTCTGTGGTATAATGTTTTATGCTTTCATCTGGTTTTTGCATGTACACTAAAAAAAAATGTCTTTCAAAAAGTCTCATTGTGTTTTGGCACACCATATTCTTTTAATTTATTCAATATCTCATTTAACTTCATTTTTTGGCCTGGAAAAAATGTAAAGTTGTTGTACACCTCAAGTGTTTCTTCCCCTATCACATGCAAGAAAATGGATGATTTAACTTTATCAGTTTTTTCTTCTGCTCTTATAGCTGCTAAATACAACTCAAACCTTTGTCTAAATTTTCTGCGATTCTCAGCGATATTGCCTGACAACTAAAGGCAAGAAAGGGCTAGTAATGCACCCATGTTTAACTGTGTCTCTGAGCTGGGTACACTTCTGCCTTGCAGAGAGGGTACTGTACTCGCAGAGGCCTGTGTTCCTTTCTGAGTGTAGCTTTCAGGTCCTGAATTACCAGCTTTCTGCTAGGAATAACACTGCGGATCCATCCAATCTTCCCCATTCACCACTGCTGACACCACGTAATGATTTAGGTCCCACAGTGACTAAAAACATCTATGCATAAGGACGAGAACAGACCTTTAATGACAGGGCTGCCTCCATCTTCATGTCTCCTTACTCTCCAGGGATCATGTTCAAATTCCTCATGTGATAAGACATTCCCTTCTAAGGGACTGTCTCCAAAGCCTCACCCTTATCCCTACACAGGGTAGATATGCACTTTTACAGACTAACCGAATAAGATCTATATGGAGAACACAAGCTTTCATGAACTTGAATTAACTTCGTCAGATTCTGAGTCTACTAAGTCTAATTAAAAGCCTGATGGCTTGGGGCAGACCAACTTCTATCTCACTACTGTTTTGGGCTTTCATTAGTCCCACCCTTTCATCTCCTGTTCTCACACTCTTTGTCTCTTCTGCCTGCTTCCCAGGGACTCCTAACCCAGTAACCCTTTTTTCTTATACCTTCAGATACTAATAACACTGCTGACAAGCCATGCTGACATTATTTTCTTTTTTTCTGCAACCTTTAATCCTCACAACATGCATGAGCAGCATATAGCTATTATCTCTTTTTAATAAAAGAATTAAGAACAGAATCAGTGCCAGACTGGGTCAGGCCAATGGCCCATCTTGTCCAGTAGTCTGTCTCCAACAGGGGAAGAAATGGATGCTATAGAGGAAGAGCATTGGACTGGATATCTCTAGAGTGATCTATCCCTTATTTAATATTCTGCCTGGCATCTACCATTATTGGTTTAGAGATGCAAGAGGAAACATCTTCAAACTTTCTACTCAATAGTCATTAATAGATCTATTAGACATGAACGTATCCAGTCCAGGAACCTTGCTGTGCTTCCTGCTTATGACACCTCCTCTGGCAATGAATTCCACAAGTTTACTATGTGTTGCACAAAAAGGAATTTCTCTTGCTAGTTTTAAACCTGCCACCTACTGAGTTCAGTGGGTGCCATCTAGTTCTAGTGCTCTGAGACCTATTGAACTATAGTTCCCTGTTCACTTGGTCCACACTCGTCCTGATTTTATAGACCTCTATCAAATTCCCCCTCAGCCTTCTCCTTTCTATATGAAGAGTCCTAGCCATTTTAGTTTTTTCTGGTATGGCAACTGCTCCATGCCACTGACCATCATTTTGGTTGCCCTTAGGTGACTTAATTTGAAGCATTGAGGCTAAGTGAAGGTTACCTGAGGTGACGTAATAGCCACCTACAAGTATGTTAGGGACAAACACCAAGATCTAGGAGAACAACTCTTCAGAAAGGTACCCCTCAGGAGGACGAGGTCCAATGGACACAAGCTGCTTGAGGAAAAATTTAGGTTAGACATAAGGAACAACTTATTTTCCATAAGGGTAACTAGAATCTGGAACACACTCCCAGCAGAGGTGGTGCAGTATCCATCCCTGGAAGTGTCCAAGAGGAGGTTGGATAAGTGTTACCTGTCAGCTCCATGTCCTTGGGGAACCCTGACACAGGACACAGACTGTCTGACTCACAAAGAATCCCGCCCCCCCCAAACAGAAACTCATTAAAATGCAGTGAGAGACACACCTAAAACCCTCCAGATAAGGGTGACAAAAGTGAAACAACTGCCCTAGGTCTCATTTGCATCCGAGACGGAACCAGATGACCATTCATTTACATGAGAGATGGAGAACAGAAAACCTGAAGCAGAGACTGCAGTGAATTCTGGGATCAGCGAAGCAGGGGAGCACTGCATGATGGGGAATCTGCATTCCAAATGCTAATCAACCCCCACACGTTCTAATCTGGATTTACAAAGGACTTTTTCTCCCCTCCCCCCCACCTCTAAGCAAAAGTAAGTTTATTAGGTATCTCGGGCTGTACATGCCCAGGTCCCACTATGGGAGGCTGATGTAAACTTAATTGGCTAAAACTCGGTTGTCGGGTTAGGGAATGCTGAGGCAATAGACCGAGTCAGAGGGGGTATGGATAACACTTGAACAACGGTACAGGGTTCATCACAGTGTCCAGCCAATTGGAGCCCTGTCCACAAGTGTTGTCATACTTTTCCCAAGACGACTGGTGGAAGTCCTCTCCACAACAGGTTACGAACACTCCAATAATTGCCTTAAGTCTGTTAAAAGACTATAGTAAGATCTGGAAAAGTCATGCTAAGCTGAGGCTTGTTCACAGCAAGTAAAAATCCAAAACTTTGATGCTGCAAACTATTGTTTCTGAAGACACCAGGAGATATCCCATCAAGTATATCTGCTATCCCTAGGAATGTCAAGCTGGCTCCAAGTAGGTGTTTCCTGAGTATCAGTCAATTTCCTGAGATGTTCCACCCAGATAACCCCTTGTCAATAGAAAAGACAATTTGATTTACAATATTGAGAATGCTTGAAAGAAACTGAACTGGGGGTATAAAAATCTGTAAAAGAAGCACCAGTGTGTGCTGACACCATTCGCTTTCTTCTGGAGAGGCTGAAGGAGGCAGATCGTCTCCCTTCAAGGATCGTGCTGAGAATTTTGACCTGTCAGCTTTGCAACCCGAGTGCCTTGGACTGGTGAGATCCCAGCTCTCTCTCTCTTTTCTCTTCTCTCTCCAAGCATAGATTTCTGAACTTGAACTGTATTAGTTACGCTTGAGCTAAGTTTCCCCAAATACTTAGTGAAACCAGGGTATACTGTGACTGTTTGTGTTTGTTTTTCCTTTGCATGTCTATTACTACTAGGGTCATTATATATTTCATCGACTTAGCAATAAATAACTTTTATAGTCAAACTGGTGGTAATTGAGTATATTTTTCCTTCTTTACTTTTCTATCCCCACTTACTCTGCAGCAATGCTCCTTTTACCTAAGCTAAAGATCCCTGTGTAGCCCAAAATACTGTGGGGTCCACTCATCAAGAGGCTAAAAGATTGGGACGTGCTGAGTTTGAAACACTCAGGGGATCAGCTTGTACAGGCTGATTGACCCAGTTTGGCTCAGGGTGCCCTAATGAACTGAATGCTGGTCCATGAGGGTGTCATCTGGACACCCAGCTGGATTCAGAGGTATTCTGTTTAACTGTGTGCTTGTGTCTGACTGTAGTTATTGTTGCTCTGATGAACTGATTCTTGGCATATGAGGGTGTCAGCCTGACCATGCTGATCAACCTGGCCAGATCAGGCGTGTCACGTTAATCTGTGTATGTTTGTGTGTATGACTGATTTGGGGACTGGAGGAATCCAGCCCCACTGAACTGAGTCCTGCAAGATAGCTCCACTGGGGGTGAAGGCTTGCAGGGGGAGAGATACAGCTCCATATAGAAACACCAGTAACACAAGCAGCACGTTAATAGAATTACTAAGACCCTAGCCTTAATAAATGAACACACCCCAAAGTAGTGGGCAAATCTGGTAACATAAGCACCTCTTGGAGTTTTTTTGAACCCGGTTACCTCCTGCCCATGGCAGGTGACAGGACTCAGTTATCTTAAAGGTTCCTTCCAGTCCTTCTGTTTTATAATTCTATGATTGATAAATACATGAAATGGACTTGACTGGAACTCAGTTATATCTAACCCATAATTCTTAAAATTTTTAATGCTGGAAATGATATAAGAGGGCATTATTACACCAACAAGTACATGATAACAACATGAGAGTTCTTGACCTGAATAGTACTCAGGCTAATTAAACCAAACAGAAAAAGGGTGAGGAAATGGATTAGTATCCTCATTGGCAGATCAGGAGCTGTTTTACAAAAGTGGAGAGTAGGCGGCTGATGCAGTTCCACGTGCCAGATTCTGAGCAGTGGGGGAAATCTGTCCTCAACTGATCTGCCCATGGTCATCCAGGAAATCTGGGGAAGAGCCAGGATCTGAAGGCAGATTTTCTATGCCCTAATCCTGAGTCTTTACCACAGAACTGTCTCCTGTGTCCTCTTCAGCTCTGGGTCTTGCAGGTCTCTACAACTGGATGTATGAGCCCCACACAGTCATAAAGGTAGGGGAAAAGCAAAGAGTTAAAAACACTGACTGTTAAAATCAGTACCTGTTAAAATAATAAGTGATTTGGAAGAAGGGCACTCTGTGCCCCAAATCTTGACTAGCATCTCTCCCTATACAGCTGGCCCAATAAAAAAGATGTCACCAAAAATACCTTGCTTCTCTGTTACATATGCAGTGTCTTCAATGGGTAGTATATGAAAGATGTTTTATATAATCATACATCACTATTAGGGCTGTGCGAAATTTTGCTGCCAGTTTTGTTTTGATGCTGTTTCAACCCGTTTCGAGGTCAAAACAGCAAAATTGAAACAGAACAGATATAGTCGAAAGAACCTCAAAACAAAATGAGGCAAGTCGAAACGTTTCGCTGTTTGGACGTTTCGCCCATAGGTTATAATGGGGAAGGTCAAAACAGCCTATAACATTGTCATTTCTGGCCTGATTTGGATTAAACTTGCAGGAATGATAGCCCCTTTTGGGAGAATGACACCTACAAAGTTTGAAGGAGATAAGTACAGGGGTTTGGGGGAAACTACATCAAGCTGCAGACAAGCAAAACTCGTGACATGGGTGACACTGTGTGTGTTAAAGCACAGCAGGATGGAAGTTGCAGGGATGGGAGTCCCTACTGAGACCATGAAGTCTTCCAGCTATCATGGAGATCAGTGCAAGGCTTCTGGGCCCCTGCACCTCTAGCTGCTGGCATGCAAAAGCTGTGTCATAGGTGCTTGTGTAACTATGTCTGTCTTGGGGCACTGGTGGGGCGGCGGGGAAGGAAACTACTGTTAGGTCCTTCTGTGACCACAAAGCCTGCCAGCTGTCAAGGAGATGGGTGCAGGGGGGGTTCTGGGGCCTGGAAGAACTGTTTTAAAGCCATATCTCCTAAGACTTAGGCTCTAGCCACTCATAGATTCATAGATTGTAGGGCTGGAAGGGACCTTGGAAGATCATTGGGCCTAGCCCTGTGCACCAAGCAGGAAAGACAATTGGGGGTCAGGTGACCTCAGCAAGGTGATTGTCTAGTCTCCTCTTGAAGATTTCCAGCGTAGATGATTGCACCACCTATGCAGGGATCCTATTCCACAGTCTGGACACCCTAGTTGTGAAGTAGTTTTTCCTAATGTTGAGCCTGAAATGAGCCTGAAATGATCTTCCAGAAGTTTGTAACCATTACTCCTAGTTTTCCCCAACAGTGCCCTGGTGAACATTTGTTCACCAAGCCCTAGATGTACACTTCTGATGTAGCGGTAAGCTGCAACTAAGTCCCCTCTCAGCCTTCCCTTTTTCAGGCTGAAGAGTCCCAGGCCCCTCAGCCTTTCGTCATATGGCTTGCTGTGCAAGTCTCTGATCATATGGGTAGCCCTTCTCTGGATTCTCTGAAGCTTTACCACATCCTTGTTAAAGTGCAGAGCCCAGAACTGGAAGCAGTACTCCAGCTGCATTCTCACCAGTGCTAAGTAGAGCCGAGTAGAGCAGGAGAATCACTTCTTCACAATGGTTTTGCTGGAGATGCATTTATTGATGAATGCCAGGGTATTGCTGGCCGTGCTGGCTACAGCATCGCACTGCCAACTCATGTTCGTACTGTGGTCAATTACTACCCCCAGGTCTGTGGTGGCAAGTGATGGGGAATCTTCAGTCCTGCTGCCTGATGAGAGGCAGCAGTTGCACAAGCACCCATGTCACAAGTTTTGCCTGTCAGCAGCTAGGAGTGCAGGGCCCCAGAACCTCTCTGCACCAATCTCCTTGAAAGCTGGCAGGCTTTGTGGTCTCAGCAGGGGCTAGCATGCCTGCAGCTTTCATCCTGATGTACCTTAACACACACAGTGTCACCCATGTCATGAGTTTTTCTTGTCTGAAGCTTGCAGTACAGTTTCCCCCAAACCCCTGTACCTATCTCCTTGAAACTTGGAAGGTTTTTTGGCCTTAGCAGGACCTAGCATGTCTTCACTTTTACCCTCCTGTGCCTTAACACATGCATGTGACACAAGTTTTGCTTTAAAGATTTTAGGGTGCAGATTCCCCAAACCCCCTGCACCTATCTCCTTGAAACTTGGCAGGCATCATGCCCTCAGGGGGCAGGCATCATACCCATAGGAAATAATGGGGAAGGTCAAAACAACCTATAACATTGTCATTTCTGGCCTGATTTGGATGAAGTTTTCAGGCCAGAAATGGCAATGTTTTGACCTTCCCCCATTATATCCTATGGGCAAAATGTTGAAACAGTTTTGCCATTTCAACGGAATGGAACAGCTGTTTCAAATCGAAACAAAATGTGAAATGGAACGCTATTCCGTCGAAGTGTCAAAGTGGAATGCTGCTGTTTTGCACAGTCCTGGGAGCTATCACACTGCCTTGCCACTGGGTGGCAAAGGCATGAACAATAGCCTATTTATGAAGCAAAGTGCTACCATGGGATGAGCAAGACCAGAAGAGCGGACCCCTTGATCTACACTGATGTAACTTACCCCAGTGTACCGCTTTGGTTTTTACAAAGACTCAATTTCCCGTGGAGTCACATAACTTACACCCATGTAGGGCAATGTGTCATGTGTCCTCTTTACTTTGATACTAATATAAAGACCATCACAGGTGTGTTTTGCAGCAAGGTGATTGCTCCATATTTGGGTGTCTGACTCCTGTAATGTGTGTTTAAGATTCTGCTGATAGGACATTTTGTGTAAATAAGGCTTTGGAAAACACCTTGAAAACAAGTTCTATTTAGAATTCTTTAATGTCCTTAATAAGTGTTTCTGCCCACAGGTGTTGCCCTGCGGGGTCAGGCCAATTCTCAGGATCTCAATATTGTGCTGTTAGACAGGAAGGTCTAACAGGACAGGAAGGACACAATTGCACATATACACACATACACACCACCAACTCGGGCACATACACATCCAAACCAGCCTAGCCACATGTATATCTATCACCAATTCAAGCACATACACACCAGAAATTAGACAACAATCAGTTGTCAATATCCACACACTCCATACACATACACAGATCACTAATTCTTATATGACACGCACATGTATATTCACCAGTTCACACACAAACCACACACCTACACATACACACAGGTGAATTCCTAACTTGGATGGTATGGTATGTGGATGATCCTGTTGTAGCACAGAAGAGGGAGAGCTAAGTAATTCTGGGAAAACCTAACAAGGAACATAAAGTTTGATCCTCACTGGGGCAGATCAGTGCTAAGTCAGCACAATGTAGTTCACACTAACAAAGGCTCTTTGAAAAAAATAATAATACCAATACATGCAAAGTGTGTTTGGGGTACTTGGGGGAAGGTTAAACTGAGAGAAAAAGTGTAAAGAGTGAAAGTTTCCAGAACCAGGATTAGAACCAGTAGCCTAGACAGAGGCTGGCATTATAGGTCAAGTGGCCCTGGGGTTACCTGGTGCCAGGGTGGAAGCAAGGGAAAAAGCCCAGTGGCAAGAAGGAAACAGCCAGGAGACAGAGGCAGAAAGCTGGGAGACCAGGGGGAAAAGGCAGTTAGGACAAGGCAATAGAAGTGGCAGAGATCAGGAAAAAAGGCAGTGGAGATGAGACAGTGGGAAAGAAACAGGGGTTTGCAGATAGAAGGAGCTTAGGACAGCTGGAGCCACAGGAGCATGGGACAGGTGCTGGAGGTGGCAGTGAGCCAGAAGCAGGAGAGGGAGAAATGAGACAGAAGTTAGAGGGGCGAGGAGCAGAGCTAGAACTGTAATAAAGCTAAACCCAACTCAGGGGTTCAGATAACACTTTTATTAAATGAACACGGTACTGTACAGCTTGGTTCCTACAGACACTCACACAAGTACTCTCTTTCACACACACACACACACACACACAAGCATTCACAATGGCAGCAAGGGAAAGAGACTCAGTGGAAGGGTTGGAGTCCAGGTAGGGAAGAGAAACAGAGTCCAAGTCCTTGATTGAAGAGGGGGTGATAGGTACCTATCCAGGCTGGAAAGGGGCACTTTTCCAGTAGTTGTTGTGCAGAGGGGGCTCACCGGCAGGGCCTCTGGGTGAATAGATGGTGTGGCATGGTGCTGGTCCAGATGGAGAGGGTGTCCCAAGGAGTCAGTCCTCACTACCCCTTTTTATGGGGCAGACAACCTCTGATCTCCTATGGGGAGGATCTGTCCAGGCAAGATGAGTCCTGTTCCAGAGGGCTCCAGGTGTTCTTACTGAGCATGTGCAGCCTTGGCACAATGATGAGTCGCCTCATCTTTTGTTTCTTGAATGCTGAGGGTGGTTCCAATGGCTGGGTCGTTGGTCCAGGTATTGGTTTTAATGGTTTGATCACTCAGAAGAAGCTATTTTTAGACCTACTGCCATTGTCTCTCAAGCACCCTCATTCATTCCTATTCATTCAGGAACCAAGTTACATAGGGGGTAGGTATGAGTCATAGGTTACACAACAGGGCATGGGGACAAGATGGGGACTTGATAAACAAAATGGAAACTTGACATGACTCATGCTAACTTACATATGTAGGCCTAAATCATATAGTACCAGTAAAACAGTAATATAGAACGGTAGAAAATCAATATAAACATAATAATTATACAATATAAAGGAGAAAAAACAAAACAAATACAATTTGCTACCAAACTAAAATGCTGAAGCTTATCCTATGTCTTAGCCCACTTATACTTATCTATAAGGAATAGAGAGGGAGAGAAAAAGTCAGAAATGGTTGGGGAAGGGGAGGGAATGAAATAACCCCCCCAAAACTGGGAGTTTTGCTATACAGGGGTACCTCATAAATCAAGAAAGATGGACAGAAAAGTACTTTTCCGAATAAGCAGACAACAAGAATGTCGGCAAAAGAAGGAGTGACATGAATACAGTTTTTGCAGCTCCTTAAATTACTAGCAGACAAAAAGAGTGGGAAACAGATAGCTCATGGGAAAGAACATTAATGATGCCACACAGAGCTTTCCCTTTAAGAGCCTGTCTCTCAGAGTGCTTAAAAGGGTACAGACCTTCCAAAAGAGCTCATCCCTGCCTTTCCAAAACTGGTTTATCAGATAGCTGCCCAAACTGAGCACTTAAAATTTGCAAGCCTGGATTTCAGCTCTTCAAAACTCCGAGGACAGCCAAGGGATCCTGAGGTTGGAAGAAGAGCCTTACGAGTAGCATTATAGGAAGACTGTGTCCTGCATCTGTGCAGGGTGTTGGACCAGATGATCTTTGAGATCCCTTTCAACCCATCTATGACACACAGAACAAGCAGCAATGGTCTCAAGTTGCAGCAAGGGAAGTTTAGGTTACACATTAGGAAAATCTTTTTCACTAGGACGGTAGTAAAACACTGGAACAGGCTCCCCAGCAAGGTTGTGGAGTCTCCATCCTTGGAGGTTTTTAAGATCAGGTTAGACATAGCCTTGACTGGGATGATCTATTTGGGGCTGGTCCTGCTTTGAGCAGGGGGGTTGGACTAGATGTGACCTCCTGACCTTCCAACCCTCATTTTCTATGATTCTGTGATTAGGCAGTGTTTTAAAAGACAGATGATCCTGTTGTAGCACAGAAGAGGGAGAGCTAAGTAATTCTGGGAAAACCTAACCAGGAACAAAAATTCTGATCCTCACTGGGGCAGATCAGTGCTAAGTCAGCATAATGTAGTTCACAACAACAAAGGGTCTTTGAAAAAATAATTTTAATGCCAATACATGCAAAGTCCAAGTTACTTAAGTCCAAGAAACCCCGAATTCTGAGGTGGCACACCGTGACATGGCAAAAGTGACCTTTGACTAGTATGTTTTATGGAGACTCAATGACACAGTAGCAGGCACCTAAACCAAGTGGCATAGCATTCACTTTGTGATAAGACGCTGCCTTGCAATTGTGAGTGTTTGTGAAATGTTTTCAAATCCTTCCTGCTGTAGATTCTTGAGAGCCACCCAGTGGCTGATCCTGCCCAGAGAATCCCAGAGAAGCAGCTTGCCTGCTCAGGATCATTTATGGCATTAAAAAAGCATGACTTTATTAAATGAATCAACTGGCATGTGAAGAAATAAGGTGAGGAAGTGGGCATGGACTCCGTAAAGAGGGCTGGAGCCACTCACAAGCACCACTTTGTCCTGACCAGTGAACCTCAAGTCCCCTGCCAGTGACACCACTTGACACACCTAGGTCTGGGTACATGCTGTGGGCCCAGTCACAGCCCACCCATATAGATTCTGGGCACCTTCTTCTGGAAAGCAATTTGTTTCCAGCAACAATAGAGATCCACAGCTCCATCACTATACAGTATCTTGGCTGAAGTGCCTGAATAACCTCGGATTGCTTTCATTATAAAATGCCACTCAGCTGTGATACAGAAGTGAACTCTTTTTCAGTTAAGGATCAGCAGCTGACCCTAAGCCCAACCTCATATTCATGGGTGAGAAAACCTTGCTGTAGCACAGGTTAGTGATCCTCTTGCTCTCATTGGGCACATCTACATGTGCATTAACACACTTTAGTTAATGTGCATTAAATCTAGTACCTCCATTATGAGCTACTAAGAAAATGCACATTAGCCTGTCTTCATGTGTATTAACTAAATAACATGTTTTTAGTGGCACTTTAATGCATATTAAAATAGACTAATGCACATTAAAGTATGCATGTAGATGCACCCTTTACAATAACAGGGCTCCTTAGAGGGAAGGATATAATTTTTTGGCACTGTAGAAAACCCAAAGGGGCTAGGGTTGGCCTGGACTGGCAGGGATCCCCTGGCACCAATTCAGGGACCAAATCACAGTTAAATCCTTAAGGAAGGGGAAGGTGGCTGAAGGTCAAGGGATCTTTGAGCAAAGGACTGGCAAACCTGCTAAAAAGTTGCTGTAGAGCTGCTAAAGAGAACATTTTGGTTGACCGCAGAGGGAAGCTGAAGCACTTGCAGCTAGAACTGGAAAACATTGTTGGAATTGTGGAGCAGATCCACAGCTGCATAAATCAGTGTAGTGTCACTGAAGTTGAAACAGATGTGTTGATTTCTACCACTTCCAGACTGGTCCATAATCTCAAAAAGATTGTTTTTTTGGGGTGTTTTTTGTTTGTTTTTCAAAGGGAAAAAAATCAAGGTTACTTTATAATTACAAAGGCAAAGATCTCTATTTTATAATTTAAAAAGTAATAATAAGTAATGACCTGATTGTAGAACTGATGTGTTACTTTCAAACACTGTTATTGCTCAATACGGCCGGGGCCAGATCTTATAACATACTCTTAGTGTTTCACAATACTTTGCATCTATAAAGCTTTAATGAATGCTTGTGCTGCTCTCTGAAATCAGCCTCGTGAAGTGCATTTGCCCAGGAGATCCCACAAAGATGCATCACAAGTTATGTGTGATTTGTGGAAAAAAGATTACAGCTTTATTAAACAAGAAAACATGACCATTAAAAAAAATGAGGAGGTTGAGGACTGCAGCAAGGTCTGGAAAGGCTGCTGTAGTATTTGCATGGATAGAAAGCAAAATATCAAAGGCATGGGGGAAAAAATATGCGGTCTGCTTTAAAAACATGATAGTGTAGGAGCGGCAGTGGTGTTAGTCTTTGTGGTGCATATTTTGGGGGCTTTTCCATGGCCTTCCAGAGATCCAGTCTCGCCTTAAACTTTTTCCTTTCAAATGTCTCAGGTCCTTAAATGTCTCAACCAGTAACTCCATGAAATATGGAGTAACACTTCAGTTGTGTTTATATCAAGCCATGCAGCGCAGTGAGAACTTCCACGTTTGCCATGTCTATGCCGGTCTCCTTTGGGCCAGAGTTAAAACTCTGTCATCATATCTAGTGCCAGATATTATTTTAGCGTTTTGTTAGCAGGATGTAGAAAGTTAACTCGGAGCCAGAATCCACATGCTGGAAGGCTATAATTTGGGCTTCTATCACCTTAACTCTGCCGCTGAAAGTTTTTGCCAAGACATTTACTTCTATTTATGTCTGCTTGGGTCACAGTCATGCCAGGATTTAAACAGGTACTTAACTTTAATCTTGAACTTTCCAGGAGGGTCGCTCTGTTTGAGTAGGTGACAAGGAGATTGTATAAATTAGACCTTGCCATTTTTTTCCCTTTTTTTTCAGGTAGAAGGAGAAAAGCCCAGCATGGATGGAGCATTCACAGGAGCAGTTCTGTTAAAAAGCCTTCTTAGATTTTTCCTGAAGTGCTATTTGCTCTTAATGGTTATTTTGCAAAAAGTGACAGATGTATTAAATCGTTACAGGACAGCAGGCCATTTTGAATCCCAAGCAAATAACATATAGGAGAGGGAACTTGTTCCAAGTCGAAAGTCACTTAGGTCTTTCATTTCTACTCTTTTGCTGCCATAAAGCTAAAAGATATTGAAAAGGACACCCCTCATGGGGCAGAAGATAGATGGTATTCAATAGCACATGCACTGAAATATGTAGTGGGGTGAAATTCATCCTTACGTACAGGCCGGCCCAATGCTACAGACCACACAAAAGGAATGATTAGCCTCTTGCTTCTGAACTTCAGGGTCTGTTAGGTGTTGAATGGCACAGAGTGGAATGGTTCATAGACAAGAAATGGAGGAGAAAGGAAAACCAGGAGGTAAGTGTTATGACACTTTTAATGAGCATGAGAAGCGATGCATACAATTGCAAATGAGATAATGAAGTAGATGAGGAAAATATTTCCAGGGTTTCAAGAGAGGCTCGGAGGAACTGCCCCCTCCAAGGTTTTGCATTTTGAACACCATACTCTTCCCCATTCCAACTGTAAAGTTTAATGAGCATGGGTGAACTTCCATTGCTTCTAGTTACTTATTGTCCCCTGGTCAGTGTAAATCAAGCAAAGCAGAATATGAGCAGAGAACGAAGCTGTGCAATCATTATAGCATAGATCTGAAGTAAAATATAACAACCAAAAGATGTGTGTGTCATTAAAAAACTAAATCCTGGTACAGCTGGTTGGTAATTTTGGGGTTTAGAATGCTTTTCCCTCTGTACCCTCTGGTTCAATAAAAACAAATTGCTATAGGATGTTTGATCAGGTTTGATGAAAATTTTGTTAAACGAGGTATCAAAGAAAAATTTCAATCATACCATTCCTGGGCATGAGAGAAGTGGAACTTCTCAATTTTCCATCTCCAGATACACTTTTTCCCCTCAATAATGTATTTTATATGGTAAATGACAATGTGATTTTATTTTAAAGTCAAAATGGAAATAAACATTTTGAAGGATCAAAACAGAACATTTTTATCGGCTCTGGACATCATTTTTTATAACTAATTTCATGGAATTTTGCAGGTTTTTTCCTGACACATTTCTGGGGGAAAAAAACCCCAAGTTTGAAAACTGGAGGCATGTCTACACATGCGTTTTAATGTGCATTAGCCTATTTTAATGTGCACTGAAGTGTCACATAAAACCCATGTGCTTTCTCTAAAGCACATTAAAATAGACTAATGGGCCTTTTTTGGCACCTCACAATGGAGGTACTAAATTTAATGCGCATTACCAAACATGTATTAGTGAATGTGTAGATGCTCCCAGGGGGTTTTCCAGCTGACTGGATATTCCAGCTCCCACACAAAGCTCTAGTGCCAAGCATTCACAACTTCCATTAGCCGCACTGGAAGTTGTGGGTGCTAGGCACTTCTAAAATCCATAATCAGCAAGCTCAGCCATGAATCTGTTCCTTATTTTTTATGTTTGCTTATTTCTTGTTCCATGGATAATCGTGCTGGGTTTAAACAGGCCCACAGTTCCCATAGGGGAAATCACCAAAAGGTTCAGAATTACACAAGCTCCCAGGACCACATATTCCCCCCAGACCAAGAGGGCCCTCAAACTCAAAAGATCTCCTGGAACCAAGTAAGCGCTCCATGTCAAATAAAGCAGAGGATCCCACCAGCGTCTGCTGAGGGAAAGTAGTGAGAATCGGGCCAGGGTATATCACAGTACAGGGTTGCCCATCTTCCAACTCAGTTTCCACTATCCTGTCCGGGTACTGTACGGCATGGATCTCACTGGAAGTGACAGCGAAAGGCTCTGGGCACGGTGGCAATGTCACGCCACAAGGCGGGTAGGGTATGTCGTAGCAAGACATGGGATGGAGGCGAACCTGCAACACACAAGAGCAAGCAGAATAAACATGATACACACACGTATGTGGAAGAGGAGGTCCTGAGGTCAGGTGCTACCATTATGGACAAAAGCTAGAAGGAAGGATGTGCCAGGCCATGATGACTTGTTTCTCCTGGACTGTGCTTACCTCATGCTAACTCTGTGCCTCAGTTTCCTTCAGGTGTTGTGAGGATTAACATGGATGTAGGATATGGGGCAGTGCTTGCCGCATAAGTGGCAGCTGATTTTGTTAATAGGGTCTGAAATAGCTGAAAGGAACGTGAAGGGAAACTCAGGAAACAGGATGGGAGGACAACAGAAGGGAAGGGATAGCAATGGTGACAACTGGAAATGGGTGAGATCATGAGGGAGGAATGAGAGAAGTTGGAAGGGGCTGGTTAAGAGGTGGGTAAAGGGATCAGAATTAGGAGGAGGAGGCTTGGGAGAGTGGGTAAGGTGGGCATCCTTTGCTAGGCCTGACTCACTGCCCTAGACCTCCCAGGTGTTTTGCCCCACTTACTCCAGTTTTCAGGCATCAGCCCTAGACGTGAGCCAGTGAGTTTGCTCCAGGGACACCCCCCTCCCATTCCCTTCACACTCAAATGTGCTAAGGGCTGAGGGCAAGTGACTTTACCACCACTTCTCTCCATATGGTGCATATACATGGGTGAGTGCAGCATGGTCAAGGGTGATGCTCTCTAGGGGTATCAGAGTTATGGTGCTGATATGCCCTTCACTGCCAACCATATCTGTCCCTGTCTGCTTCCTTCTCATCCTCTCATTACATTAGCCCTTGGCCCCTCTTAACTGGCTCTGAACTTCTCTCACTCTTTCCAGGAGGGGACACCTGTTACCACCATTACTGGCTTTTCATTTTTCTCATCCTTCTCTCCTCCTATTTATAATCCCAAATGCTATTGAAAAGGCTAAAAACTGTTCTTCCCCATGCTTTGCACACTGTAAGCATCATAACACTTGTGGAAAAGCACAGAGAGTTACCTCGGGTCACTTGCCGAGCAAGTAGAACAGCGTGGGCCAGATCAGAGACCCGCCTAGCTGATGATAGCTTTATTTACACTTTGGATTTCAGAGCATTGAGAGCGAGGCCCCATTTTCTGGGGCATTGTATAATCACAGAGTAAAAGAGAGTCCCTGCCCTGAACAGTGCCCACACTAATTAGGCAAGGAAAAAAAATGAAAGGAGGGAGGGATAATTATCTTCACCTTAACAATGGGAAGATGATACACAGATATGACAGGGTTGACAGTTTGAGTGATGAGCTCATTAGCAAGAAGGGCCCCCCACTGATTTGCCTACAATCAATCAGGAGGCTTGTAGGAGGGTAGGACTCTAAATGCAGTCCCTGTGTCTAAATTCAGAGCCTCCACCCTACTGTTACCCATTATCTCTTGTTTTTCCATACCCGTCCCCACTCAGGGCTACATCTGGAGGGCATGCCTTGGACTTCAGCAAAGCAGGATGAACTCCACCAGTGCAGGAGCTGGATTAAAAAAAAAAAAAAATCCTAGTTCTGCTATAAACATGAAAAAATTGCCAGAGGGAGTCTCACCAGCATGCCATCTAGCAATGTGTGCTGCCACCTATAATACCCACGCCATGTCATTTGGACAGAAGTATTAGAAGCCTCAATGGATCCATTGCAGAACAAATTGCCCACAGAAGTTTGTGCTAAAACCCCATCAAAAGATGTTTGTTCTAAGGCATATTTCTATATTTCTATATAAAATTATACATGACCCTCCAAACTTCAGATTTACGTTATATAAATAGAGATTAACCTACAAACAGTAACAAAACAATTATTTAGTATCTGTTACCAGTCTATAGAGGTTTATGAAAGTATTTGGGGGAAATTCTATAGCTAGTGAAAGGTGGTATTTTTTTTAAATACAACTAACAATTGGAACATATATATATACACATATATACAGGGAGAGATCGAGAGAGAGATCTATATTTATGTATATATGCGTGCGTGTGTTTGTATGTATGTACACACACATAATACAACTTATTTGTATTTTAATACAACTAACAATTGGAACATACACACGTGTGTGTGTGTGTCTGTGTGTGTCTGTGTGTGTGTGTGTGTAAAAAGAAATATATGTATTAAAACTCCAGGGTTTTTCAAAATGGTTTGTACATCCAATTCACTTAAGATACAGCTAAAATGAAAGAGGGGTTGTGGGCTTTTTTAGGGGTCCCAAGTTATCTATGTCACTTGAATACTCCAACCATAGTTTATGAAGTCTACAAGCTCCAGTGGTAGAAACTGGAAAACTGTAGAAACAATTCTTTGTGAAGAGAACCACGTGGTGTTTTTGTAAGATTTAATCCTAAATTAAATCCATGGTTACATACTCTTTGGATAGCAATAAATAATTCATTCAAAATGGACTTACCCTGGTCCCCAAGGAGAATAAGTCAAGAGAAGTGGTGAGAAGAGCCCTGGGTGGTGAGTGCTTTTATATGATGCTGAGAGTGCCTGGAGGACCTGAGACACCCTTTATGCACACAGTCCTAATTAGTTGCAAAACAAACTTTGCTGCATTCATAACTCCTTCATCTAATGAAATTGTTTTGCTTGCTGTTGGTGCTTATTAGCTAATTTTGAACTGCACGTAGCATGGCATCATTATTCTTTTATGGGTCAGATAAAATTCTTGATATCTTTCCACTGACCACATTTCAGTTATGTGAGGAATTAACTGGGCTCCATTCATGTGCTTTTCTTTATCAGCTTGAATACATGAAACCCTTCAGGGAAGCATGAAATGCTGCAAAGCGCAGGATCCTACTTCTGTCCTTCATGCCCAGCCTGCTGTAGATGTGCAAGTGAACCGCAATTTTACCTTTGCAAATTGCTAGTGAGGAGCTGAGTTTAATCCACAGTCTCTTCAACTTCTGTAAGTAGCCATGAAGGCTCATATCCTATTAGCATATAACCTCAAGATGTCCAGATGGCACGTGAACAGTTTTTAGGCATCTAAGGCTCTATATGCAATCCTGTTCTGCGCCACTGGCCAAAGTCCCATAATGCACCTTGATTCCTTAAGTGCTTCTGTCTTTCCCTGAAATATCCTTAAATGACTAGACTTGGCTTCTTGTACACATTCAGAAGTGACTCAATATATCCCCCGTGGTCTCTAGTGCCACTTACAGATTCATAGATACATAGATGTTAGAGACTGGAAGGGACCTCAGAAGATCATCAGGTCCAGGCCCCCTGCGCTTGCTTTCTTCTGTGATCCTGTCCTCTGTGGAATGATCATCAATGCCACTCAGGTTCCCTGTTCAAAAAGAAATGTTCAATGCCTTTGTTTGATGCCCGGGAAGTATGAGACCTGGGGTCTGAGCCCACCTCTCCTCGAGGGAATTTAAACCCACACCTCTGGTTTCCAAGGAGAATGCCATAAGCTCTAGCCCATGGGATAGGCAGAGCTGGGGAGCTTCTTCCATCGCTCTTCTAGCAGCTGGTCCTTTGGTGGAAAAGAATGTGAGCATCATGGGGCCGGAAGGAGAGCCTGTAAGAGGAAGTGTGACTCAGTAGCCTAGTGGTTAGGGATTTATCGGGGGGAGGGGTTGAGTCTTGCTCATGATGCTTGTAATCAAGTCCGTCCAGTGGTTCTTTAATGCAAATGCCCTTCGAAATCCGTATATTTCCTTTTATATACATATACATATTAAGGGGTGCAAAACAGGCCCAATTCGATTCGGATTTGGATTCACCCCAAATCAGGGACACTGATTCAATCCATTGATTCGGATCACTGACCCTGATCCGATTCAGCCGAATCTGATTCTGAAGATTCAATGTTGATTCAGTGAATCAGTGATTAGGACACAGGCTCAGCTTTAAAAGTTTTTTCTACATACCTTGAGATAGCAGTGCGGCTCGTGATCGCTGTGGTGCTAAGGCAGATGGAGCACCTCACAGCAGTGCAGGGGGCTCTCCAACGTGCTCAGCAGCAAATCTGGAAGTGGACCAGAAGTACTTCTTCTCTGAATCGAATCACCACCTGAAGCTTCACACGGCCCTAACGCATATGCATGTTGGGGGGGTGATTCTATGTGTGTGTGTGTGTGCGTGTGTGTACATGTATGTATATATCTATATCTATTTATAGATATTGATATATATGTTCCATTAGTTGTATTAAAAAACCTTACCATCTTTCACCAGCTATAGAGGCTATAGAGCTTGCCAGGTGATTCTTGTTGGTTGCTCAGAAATCTGACAGACAACTTTTCCCACTGAGTGACAGAGGGAGCTGCAGGCTGGAAACAAATACACAAATATGTTTAAGGAGCTGTGATACTTGTGCAAGCTAGAAGGGAAATCATGTCTGGGAAGGAGACATGCCACCCGAGGAAGACATTATTAAAAGACATTATTAGACCCCCCTGACTCATTTAGATGCTTAGCAGGGGTAGATTAGGAGGGGACACTGCAATTGGCAGAGCCATCCTGATTGACACTGGTTGAGAGTTTAGTAGCTACAAATTTGGGGGAAAGTCTTTTTATGCAAGGATGTGCAAAGCTTTCCTTATTGCCAATTTAAGGGACCTTGACATGGGTATTTGATGGTGATGCTCTTGCACAATATTTGGGTACCAATTATGATCATTCAACATTTTGAATTGGCCTACCATACTCTCTGAAAGCCTTTTGTATAAGGCTGAGTCCCCAGAAAGACCCTTCTTTTACTCTTTGCATAAAGGCCACATAATAAAAAGAATATTTACAAGGAAAGGGGGAAACCACCATTATCTTTTCAGCTAAGCAGGGCAACATGTAAGCTCTCTACACTAAAGCTGCAGTGCGCAGAGGACTTGTTGGTGATCCCAGAACCAGGAGAGCAGCAGCCCGGAGTTGCTTGGAAATGTTAGTAGGGCAGAAGTCCCTTAGGGAAACTGAGCTCCTGGTGGTATTAGCTGGCCATCGCAGGGGTGTGATGAGCTGGACCTCATTTGCATATTAATTATAGGAGAGTTTGGGGTAGCTGGGGAAGAAGAACAGGCATGTTTTGGGCATGGGTGTAAGAAAGACCATTGCTACTGCTTTTGAATAAGGAAGAATGAAAGAGCTGTATCAAATCTGTTTTGACCACCCCTTGCTCTTGTAGGCTGTGTATGGGAACGGGGAAAAGAGTGGCTTTATTGGTAAGGTTTCTGTTAAGGATTATACGTACCACTGATTTTGGTTCCAGGGGACTAAGGAAATTGCTAATCACCTTTAAATCAGCCAGTGAGACCGAATCTATTTGAAAAGCTGTTGGGAGCAGTGAGTGAGTGAGGAAATCTGCTGAGGATCTTTCTACCTAGGTCCAGAGCTGTAGGCAAGTCAGCTGGGATGGGTGGAAGAGCCACTAGAGCGGCATCTTATGACCTGAGGTTGTGACCACATGGACTTTGGCTTCTGCCAGTGCTGGGCAACAAATCATGAGTGGGAGCAAGGGGGAGGAGGAGAATATTTAAAGCTCAGTGTCTTGCTTCTGTAGCAACTATAAGTCCTATGAGGAGGACTGGGCTTAAGGCTCTTGTCAAGAGGGGTGAATGATTTTCTAATTGCTGGCTCTCCCAAGCTTGCTTCTTTGCTTAAAACTGCCCAACTTTGTGTCTGCAAGTGGAGAAAGTGCTGCCCTTTAAAGTCAATGAGAGGAAAGGATTTAATTTGTTCTGTATCTCTAGGACAGGGGCTCCAGCCAAAACTTTTCATAGGGAACTTGGAGGACTTTCTAACCCTTTCCTTTCTGCAACTGGTTAAAACATGGAAGTGGATGTGAAATGACTGAAGATAGAGGCAGTGGGGGAAATCAGTGCAGACATGCCTTGAGACAGATAGACCACCCCTTCACAATGAAGAAAATGGGGGGAAATAAAGGCTTGTTGATAGCGCTACTGTGTCCTAGCAAAAAAAAAAAAATGTATTATGAAGTTGGACCTTCAGATTATGTAAATGAGTCCAGTGTCGGTGAAGTCAATGGCTCCTTGCCATATGAGCTTTAAATGATTAAAACAGTTGCAAACTATTATTTTATTTAATGAAATGCAGGGAGGCTCAAATGAGTGATCTTGACACACACTTCTGAAAGTGATACTTTTGCAAAATGCTGTAATGCCTACACCTAGTGATGTGCACTTGATATGAGCATAAAACAGATCTTTGCATTAATGAGTTTTTGTGAAATGTTTTGAAGACAGCTTTGTTCTGGGGAAGCTGCAGACCTCCCCACCTTAAATATTATTTCTCAGGCAATTCCCACACAGAGGCATCATAATTTACGGATTATTTATACAAAAGAGCATGCAACTTCAGCAACATCAACAATGCTTAACAATGTAAAGAAATGAAAGAGGGAGACTGGCACAGTTTTTGGAAAAAAAAAAAGACAGTTGCAGCTCTCACTGAGCATGAGCTGTTATGCCCTCAAAACTGGATGCCAAATACTGCAAAATGCATCCTCAGCCAGAAAAAGCAACTGGTCATTGAAGCCTGAACTTGCTTTTTGCACTCCCTCCTCTCCCCATAGTCATAGTCAAAGCCACCATGGGACAGAATGGAAACCATGGGGCAATCTAGTCAAAATTAATGCGGTAGAGAATTGTGTGGCTTTTCTTTAAATTTTATTTCCATTTAATTTAATTTAATTTGTATTTATTTTTATTTTATTTCATTTATTTTTCATTTAATTTAATTTCATTTCATTTCATGTTTATTTTATATTTCTTATCTTTTCTTTCCTTTTCTTTCATTTTATTTTAAGCAGTGCTTGGGATAAATGGGGATAGAATGCAATTTCAAGGCTAAAGAGGAAGGATGGTGGAATACCTGAGATGGAAGAGAAGAGTGAAGCTGAAAGCTTTCTCAATATGGATAGATGGGGAAAGGCTGCACCTTAGAGATTGTCTAGAGAAAGAATTGGAAAGTGTTTACGTGGAGCTTGGGTGTGAGAACCTGGGGTAGAGATCCAAACTGAAGATGACTTCTGAGCGATGGCCTAGTTATTAACAGATTTGCCCGCTACTTTGGGGTATGCTCATGTATTAGGGCTAGGGTCTTGGTAATTCTATCAATGTGCTGCTTGTGTTACTTATGTTTCTATACGGAGCTGTATCTCTCCCTTCTGCAAGCCCTCACCCCCAATGGAGCTATCTTGAAGGACTCAGTTCAGTGGAGCTGGGTTCCTCCAGTCCCCAAATCAGTTATACACACAAACACACACACACAGATTAACGAGACATGCCTGACCTGGTCGGGTTGATCAGCATGGACAGGATGACACCCTCATATGCCAAGAATCAGTTCATCAGAGCAACAATAACCACAGTCAGACACAAGCACACAATTAAACAGAATACCT
>NW_017728904.1:462519-465753 GCF_001723895.1 Crocodylus porosus
TTTTGGATTTTTACTTGCTGTGAACAAGCCTGAGCTTAGCATGACTTTTCCAGATCTTACTAAGGTCTTTTAACAGACTGAAGGCAATTATTGGAGAGTTCATAACGTGTTGTGGAGAGGACTTCCACCAGTCGTCTCGGGAAAAGTATGACAACACTTGTGGACAGGGCTCCAACAGGCTGGACCCTGTGATGAACCTTGTACCATTGTTCAAATGTTGCCCATGCCCCCTCGGACTCGGTCTCTTGCCTCAGCATTCCCTAACCCGGCAACTGAGTCTTAGCCAATTAAGTTTACATCGGCCTCCCATAGTGGGACCTGGGAATGTATGGCCCGAGATGCCTAATAAACTTACTTTTGCTTAGCGGTGTATGCGTGTGGGGTGGGGGGGAGAAAAAGTCCTTTGTAAATCCAGATTAGAACTGGTCTGATAAATGCTGAGCTGGTTGTGGGGGTTGATGTAAATGAATGGTCATCTGTTCCCATCTCAGATGCAAATGAGACCTAGAGCAGTTGTTTCACTTTTGTCACCCTTATCTGGAGGGTTTTAGGTGTGTCTCTCACTGCATCTTAATCAGTTTCTGTTTGGGGGGGCGGGATTCTTTGTGAGTCAGACAGTCTGCGTCAGGGTTCCCCAAGAACATGGAGCTGACAGGTAACATAGCGCCAGAGAAGATAGTTGTGGTGTCCACTGTGATAGAGGCAAAAGGCAATGGAGGAGGGTGGGGAGCTTGAGTGTGGGGAATATTAAAAGAGCTGTTTTAGCTATGTTGTATTTGAACATCTCCAAAGAAATTGTAATTTGTGCAGAGAGGTGGATTTATGAGCTGTCAGCCTTAGAACTGATGGAATGAAAAAATCTGATAACAAAATGAGCATGTATGTAGAAAAGACCCTAGAAGATGGGAGAAACTGCTATGACAGTTCTGTGTCTAGACACAATTCAAAGGACCCTTGAAGTTGCATTAAAATGAAATTAGCTTCCAAAACAGTCTGCTGAATCAGCAGCAGCCAGAGACATGATGTTACAAATTTGAATTCATTGCGTCATGTGAATCATGATATACAACCCCACCCAACAACAAAAAAAGAAAGATCTGCATTTCCAACTCTGAAATGCTTATAGTACAGAAGAGGTGGGGGAAGTGTTGGCTTTGACTTTGATTGACATAATATTAATAACCTTGGACCAGGCTAAAGCTCATGCCTTCAAGATTACCAAAGAACAGTTCATTAAATATTGGGTTTACAAAGTTAATGAATTGTAAATGATTTAAGACCTCTGTTTACAGAAAGTGCACACTTCTAAAAGCTGTTTTTGCATCAATAGCATATTTGTAAGTCACTTGGGAAAGAGACACTGGCCATTTTACACCTGGGATTATGACCTTGAACGTGTTTGGGTAATAATAGTGTGTGAATTATTTTCAGATGCAAAATTATGGTGGCTACCAGGAATATGAAGAGCCATTGGAGAGGCTGCGATCCAATGGTCATAGCAGCCTCGGGACTGACTTGACTTGACATTGAAGACAGTGAATATGCTACTCCCAATTCTTTTGTTCTACAGGCAGCTATGACAGCTGTGATAATTGCCTATAAGTTTTTCCTGAATCTTACTTTTGGTGTCTCTCAATAGGCCAGGTACTTAAACTGATGACAGAGTTATGCAGAGAACAGGAAAAATCTTGCCTATTTGGATTGCATATTACCATGTCCAGCAGGCAGAGTTAAAACTCCATGGGAATGTGCCATGGCATGTCTGCCCTTCACTTTCTGTGACCAGGTTATGAGATGTTGTTACCCACGCTCAGATTTCTGAAAGATTTTGAAGGGAAGGGCTTGGTAAACTATAAACGAAGTTAACGGCATGTTTTGAGAGTTAAGTTCTATTGGTTTCCATCAGCTTGGTTCACAAGAAGAGGTTCAGTGCCTAGATGGGGAAGGTGTAGTAATCCTGATGAGTCAATGGGTACATAGTGCCAGGCAATAATAACTTGAGACCTTGCTTGCCAGCAGCCTTGATCTCCTATTTTCTTCAAATTCCTTTGTTACATTAATCTTTCCTATTGCTCCCAGCACATTTCTTTTTAACCCTCCTTGCTCCATTGTGATGGCAATCATCGCTGCTTCTTGTTTGCACTGGCCCCATCATTCACCCCTGTTGTATCTCTTACTTTTTCTCGACTTTCTTCAGTAGCTCCTCCTTTTATTACAGTTTCAGGCATGACATGATGCTGCCTAATACTTGCCTAGCAATTTACTTTTCCATTGCTCTGGGCAAACTTTTAAATCCTGGGTAGTGATTATCTATATGAAACACAGGCTAAATAAATTCCCAGAGGTCAAATTGTGACCAAAAGACAGGCCTTGGGGTAGAAGTGGCATTTCTAGGTGGTGTTGGAAGTCTGCTAAGCTCTCTTAAGCCCCAACTGGAATGGAGTTGCAGAGCACTGGGTCCTGTGCAAACAGAATGCACATCCCCTTCTTGAACAGCCTACAAAGTGATTAGACCAGGCAGAAAAAAGGATGAGGGAAGAGATTTGTATCCCCAGTTTTCCCAGTGCAAAGCATAGGGATTATGCGAAACTCTTTCAATGCATGCCCAGGTATGCCTGCTTCTGAGCTTTTTTTGGATAAATGATCCCAGAATTATTCATTGTCTTCCTGGTCCCCTCTCTAGACCAGTAAGTCCAATGCCCTGGACCTCAGTGGGACCACCCCAGGTCAGGAACACTGATCAGAAACGTTGGAATGATGTCACTGAAATGCTTCATTTTGAACATGTTGGAATGTGATATACATTTAACTAAGTATACAGTAATATGATATCAAGCTCCATAATATGTATTTCTAAACAAAACTGGATCAATTTGGAATAATCGGCTTTATTTTATAACAAAATCATCATGACATTGCTCCTTAAAAATGTCATTTACATCTATATGGGCTCATGAAACATTCTGAGTTTCACTGAACTCAAGGCAAAGTTGTTCCCTTGGGGGGAAAACATTAGACCAGATTTATGATGGCCCAAACTGAATATAGGAATGTGGTTTAACCTCATGTGTAAATGGCAGTACCTTTTACCAAACTGTTTGGGGAAGGTTTCTCAGCTCTTAAGCAGCTATGTAGCTTCAGCTGAAACAGATTTCATAGATTTCATAGACATTAGGGCTGGAAGGGACCTCGGGAGATCATCGAGTCCAGCCCCCTGCCCAAAGGGCAGGAAGT
>NW_017728904.1:578999-600039 GCF_001723895.1 Crocodylus porosus
GATGATGACTGTTCATGTGTTTATCCAGCATCTCATGCATCCTTTGCAATCTGGGTTATTGTGCATGCTGTCCAGTCAGGCTTCTTGACCTACCTTCGCTAGCTTGTTTTCTTCTAAATTACAGTGCATACGCTCCATGCCAGCTTTAGGTAGCAGTGTAGACATGCCCTTGGAATGAATAATTAGAACAGAGCTCATGCACCGTCAAAAGCTGAATTACAAAAGGTGGAAGGCTTATGAAACAATGAGTATATAATAATGTCTACCAATACGGGGTCTCTTGCTGAAGACACTTGTGCCATCTGGACATATTTAAAGCCTTTCAATTTGGTCACAAGAAATCACCAATCAAGTTTGAAGAGACTGGCCCCCGTTTCCTCAAAGTTCAGCTGGTAAGTCAAGGAAATCTTAAGGTGCAAATGATCCAAATTTCAAAACACATTGTTTTCACTGCCCACAAAAAGGAAAATGAGAAATCCCAAGGCCCTGATAGAACTGAAATGTCCCAGGGAAATATATAATATTATATGAGGTGGGTTGCCCAGAGAGTTTGTGGAGTCTCCATGCTTGGAGGTTTTTAAGTCCCAGCTTGACAAAGCTTTGGCTGGGATGATGTAGTTGGGTCTGGTCCTGCTTTGAGCAGAGGGTTGGACTACATGTAACCCCCTGAGGTCCCTCCCATCCCTCATTTTCTATAGTTCTATGTTTCTTTATTAATTAATCCAGTTTGGGATGGAACGAATGGCATAAAACATCAGCTGCATCTCTTAGTGTGAGGGTCTGACAGTATGAGAGGGACTTTTATAAAGCAACCGAATGACTGTTCAACAATCAGGACAGGCACTTCTGCAAAATATTTTGCTTACTAGTGAGGAACACTTATCCTTTGGGTAAGAGAGCACCCATGATTCAGACTTCTTCTAATAGCTTCTCTTGTTTGAGTCTCCTTGGAGAGTCCTTAATTCTGAGTTGACTCAGTACAGAAATATTGCTTAAGTAATAATTTGATGTCTCTGGCTGTGCTAACGACTCCTCATTGACATGAAGGGGCTGTGCTGCTGACTGGGAGTAGCTGAATAAATACCCACTAAAGCTGCTTACCCTCCTCCTTTGGCTCAGCTCAGGGAACAGGAAAGTGCTATGTTCTTTCTCCTTTCTTCAACAAGGAAGGAAGGTGGGGAAACACAAGCAGAATCTGAATAGACTTCAGTGGAGTTACTGAAGAAAGTCATGGAAGACAATCATCCTTGATTGCAAAGGATAGCTGATGATGACTGCTCATGTGTTCATCCAGCATCTCATGCATCCTTTGCAGTCTGGGTTATTCTGCATGCTGCCCAGTCAAGCTTCTTGACCTACCTTAGCTAGCTTGTTTTGCTCTAAATATCAGTATATAAGCTCCATGACGGCTTTAGGCAGCAGTGTAGACTTGCCCTTGGAATTAATTATTAGAACAGAGCTCACAGGCCATCAAAAGCTATGTTTCAAAAGGTGGAAGTCTTATGAAACAATAAGTATATCATAATTATTTCTGAGCCCCAAACAAATAACATTGAGTGTGGAAGTGTTCTCAAGTTCCTAGTTTTTTCTTCCCTATTAATGACCAACAAGAAACTATAAGCAGAAAATAATTGAAAGGAATACAGTGTTTTGTTTCTACACTTTTTACCCTGTACATATTTTATGGTGAGAAGATGATGTAGCTGCAGCTGACTACAAACAGTATATATTCACTACCATGTAAAATAAGTATGTGTAATGAGGGTTTAATTACCCCCTGTACATGAGGTCTCCAGTATGCTACTGTCCACTTAACAGGTCTGCCATTTCCTTCATTTTAAGTCTTCTGGGACCAAATAGTTCATAGAGCTGGCTGCAGTCCAATGCACAGGCATGAATTTCACACCAGGCATCCTGTAGCTAAAGAATAAAGGCAAACAGGAACCCAGAAGGCCGACATAATGGTGCAGCACAATATTAATGCAAATGAGAAGAGCAGTACACACTCACAGAAAAAAACAGGGAGGGGTATAGAGAAGGTATTTATAGGTCTACAACCATTCATCAGCTGCAAGGTGATATCT
The DNA here is from genome assembly GCF_001723895.1 of Crocodylus porosus. NCBI lineage: Eukaryota > Metazoa > Chordata > Crocodylia > Crocodylidae > Crocodylus > Crocodylus porosus. Next base: position 581,084 of record NW_017728904.1, read on the forward strand.
GTTCTACATGATGTTCTCCTCTTGCTCTTGCAGCTCAGGAGTTTGACACTCAAGTTCTGTTCTTAACCATTTGTAGGTACTTGCTTTACCCCGGCCAGCACCAAACATGACCAAGCAGCATAGGGACAGAGCTGGAAACCCAACCACTGTGTAACGAATCTCAGGGAAAGCAGATCAAGAGAAAGAGAGAGGTAAGTCACTCAAAAGTCCTGAGTGCTCTCAGCTCCCTCTGACCTCATGGGGAGTTGTGGGAGCTCAGCTCTTCAGAAACCCATTGTCCAGAAGAGACCCATAAATCATGATCTTGCTTTGCAGTTCCTGATTATTCCTTATTCTGTGCATATCTCTGGGGTGAGTGGCCTTCAGAGGTTAGCAGAGTTCACACTGAGACCCTCCAGAAGAGCCCATTGTAGACTAGCTGGAAGTGTAAGACCATCTGTATCAATATGACACCCCAGAACTGCCACCACCATAGGAGATTCAACCATTGAAGGAGCCCCCTAACCCAAATGAGCTGTTGCTGCCATATGAGTGCCCAATTCCAGACCATCAGTGTGGGAGCAGGGCTGGGAGAGGTGTTCCTAAAACCTGGCTTGTTATCTAGTGGTTAAAACCCTGTGCTGAGACTTCAGAGAGACAGATCCAAACCCTGTCTGGAGGGGGGGCAAAGGAAGAGCAAACTGCATTTCAATACAGCCAAGAAAAAATGTAGTTAACAAGGGTGAAATCTCCTTCTCTCTACTCAGGAGCTGATGTGAGTTGAGGCTTGCATGGCCAAGGGGATAATGCTCAGGAGAAATGGAAGCAGATGAAGGATGCTACTCCTGTGTGGAAAACCATGTAGGAGAAATAACACTCAAAGCCCGATGCTGTGATGCAACAGAAGTTTAATGCAATAAGATGCTGAGTACACACTTGCAAAACAAGACAGAAAAGGAGAAAGCTGCTTTCCAGGACTTCATGAATGGTCACATCCAATCACCTGTTCTACAGGACTGCACTTGGCACAAGACATTTAACTTTCTTTGCTGCATCATCAAGCCCCAGTCTCAAACAAGTTGTTTGTTTTCCCAAAGCTGATGGCCAGCAGCAGAAAGTACCTTGCAAGTACATGCTATTAATAGGTAGCACCTAAAAACAGTCCAGAATAAGTAAAGGTGAAGCACATGTGGAAAACACGGAGATGGGCCAGATTTTCAGACACACTGAGCAATCGTAACTTTTTCGGTCATCCATGGAAGTTGTGTGTGCTCAGCAAGTCTGAGAGCCAGCCCCGCCAGCTCAGCTGTGATGCCATATCTTGCTTTTCATTTCCTGGGAGTTCCTTGTTCTGCAGAAGTTCTTGCTGGGTTTAGCATGGCCCACAGCTTCCAGAGCTGTACCGGCGGTACCTTCGGGATGACACAGACCCATAGCAACTACCAGACCTATAGCCACCACCAAATCCATAGCCACCACCAGACCCATAGCCAGAACCAAACCCACAGCCAAAACCAGGCCCATAGCCAGAACCATACCCATATCCAGAACCCATCCCATAGCCACCACCAGACCCATATCCAGAACCCATCCCATAGCCACCAACAGACCCATATCCAGAACCAATCCTATAGCCACCGCCAGACCCATAGCTAGAACCAATCCCATAGCTACCACCAGACCCATAGCCAGAACCAGATCCAACAGAATAGTATGGGCCTGTGTTACTGAGAAGCCTTGGCTCCACGGTGCCCACAATGCTTTCCTGAGGGCAGGAGGCGAGGATCGGTCCTGGGAAGTGCACGACAACTGGAGGTGGGTGGACAACTGCCCTCGAGTCACCGCAAGATGTAACACATGGCCAGTTCCAGGCATCAACGCATGGTCTGGGGCATATATCAGAACAGGGCGGAAGGCATCGGGAGCTGAGTGACTGCGACATCCTTCTGTAATGGAGATAAACCTGGAACAAAACAAGCAGGACGGTAAACAGGAGGCTCAAGGCACAGAGACTTCACCAAGTAGGGATTATGACCATGGGAGCTATATACATACACCCATCCCCCCATTTGAATATAGCTTTGCAAACCCACTTCTACGCTTTGAAAATCTGCTTCCACCTCTACCTGCCAGCAACCACAGGAAGCCCAGCATGGAAACAAGGCCCCCACCCTTGTTTTCCAAAAACACAGCAAATCGATGCAACATTCAGTCCTGAACTAAAACCACCACTTGAGAGACTGCCTGGGTTATAACTCAAAGGAGCTGAATGACACTTACCCCCTTCAGTCACCAAGAGGACAATGCTGCTGCAGTGGTTGGAGAGCTGTGAGATGCCAGTGTTTTTATAGCGTATCCTGACAATGGGAGGGATTATGAGACCGAAACTTCCGTGACTTTTTTGGCAATTACCTAACAAACTGTTTTTCAAATAAGAGGGTAACTCCTCTTATTACTGCAATTATTTTGTGTATGGTCTGCAATGATTCTTTCCCGGTCTGATATGCATATTCTGCTTTTTGGCATCTTTTCATCTTGAAGCTTTCCGAGCTACATTCCTTCCTGGTATAATTCCTGTGCCTTGCCTGAATGACCATGTTTGGCAAGAGGGGAAAGACTTCCTACACAAGATGTTTCATAGCCTCTTGGGAAGTATAATAACTTCTCTAAAGATGCCCCCTGGTGATTTAGGGAAGTCAAATCAAATAGCTTTGAAGCACCCTCTGATGTTGGATGAGGCACCTTCCTTACTTTCTAAATGCATTGACAGGTACCTGAACAGCACTGGTCCCACTGGGGTCTCTGTGATGCAAACCTGCTGAGCTCTCACCCTATTTTTTTACTGAAAAAATGGATGTTGATTTTTGATGCTTCACATGATTGCACTGGAAGTATCATTTGCATGCACACGACTGCTTTGCACACCTACTATCTTGCAGCTGTTCATTCTCATAATGACAGAAAATGATCATCTGTGAAGGGGATCACAGATTCTCTGAAATGAATGGACTTGCCCAAGGCAACTGCAAGAGACAGAAGAAAGGGTGAGACTAGAGTTGAGGGATTTCCAGTTGTTGTTAGATTTATTACTTATCGTTTGAATTCCACTAGTCCCAGGTGTGGACAAGATTTGAGCCCCCGACCAGTGACCATTGCACAGAGTGACCGAAAGCGAAGCCCAGTCCAAAAGAGCTGAATGCAGAGCTAGGCTGTGAAAGGAAGAAAGGAAAGATTAATATACTCATTTCACAGGTGGAAGGATGACACATGGAGACATCAAAGGCATTAAACTAGGCGCTGTATTTGAAAATATGACCTTTCTTCCCATACGAACTCTGGAGGGAAATGCAGAGGTATGCGTCCTAATGCAGTGCCTTAACCACAGCGTCATTCATCTCCTGTGAGGGCCCTGTCCCTTTCTTCATTAATGATATAGCAACAAATGATTTACTTTGGTTGTTTTAGAGCTCTCTGTCCTCTTTCTCCCTATGAAGCAACTCACCGACCAATTCCAGGCCAAGGACAAAATTATACAGTTGCTATCAGTGATGTTCATACCCAAGCATAAGATATGGAATATTTCCTTCATGGGCAGGCACAGCATTTGTCAAAACAACTTAGAAAATGATGGTATCAAAGCCAGCGAGGGCGAGGACAAGGTTAATTAAGTCTCTTGTATTAATAAGGTTTACACCTTGCTTGCAAAACTGTTTGGGGAAATAGCAGTGTTGGGCACTATGGCCTCTAAATCAAATGAATCAGCAATACTTGCTAAAAAAATCCACACACGTTCTTCTTGTGCGATAAGAAATCCCTCATCCACTGTCAACTGACACAATCTGCTTTCATTCATCAGTCCTGCCATCTTGTACCAGGGCAGTGCCCACCGACTCCAAACTATAAGTTGTACGGACAGAAGTCATGGATTTGCAGATGAAATCAGACAGCTTTTCCAGCAAGGGCAGTATTCATCACATGACATGAAGCAGCAGATGCCTCAGGGCAAAAGTATTAGGACCCTCAAGGCCATTAGAGAGTCAATCACTTAGCAGTGTAGGTCCTTGACAGCCTAATGTAATGGTGAGCTTTGTCTTGGGGAAGGAGACTGGCCGGCTGGCTATGTATCTATATCTGGGCAAGTTTTCTGCTGGGCCAGGCCACGGTGGTGACCCTGAAAAGTCACAGGACCCAGCTCACAGGGGGGCTCTGCCCATGTCCTCCATCTCTTCTGGGTCCAGGTCCAGGCATGTGTCTCCTCTAAGTCTGGACATTTCCCCTTGTGACTGCACGTGGCCCCGCTGGTGTTGTGGTGGGCCACCAAAAGGGCACTCTGCCCAGGGGAAGATGGCCAGGGAGTCTGAAATGTGATACTGCATGAAGGGCAGTGGGGAGGCGGGCCGGGGTCTGTCTGCCTGTCTGTGGGCACAAACTACTCATCGCAGGGTTAAAGGTATCACGGCGTTACTGTGCCTCAGCTGTGCTGTGGGGAATGCCCATTTCACACCTGGGTAAGAGGCATGGGATCCCTGCTAGATGTAAAGCCCCACTTCAGCTCCCCAAAAGGCCTACTTAGAAAGGGAAGGTGGGGAGTGAGGTGTATGGGGGTCTGGTACTGGGTCTGCATCCACAAAGTAGACATCACCCATCCAGTTCATTTCCCAACAGCCTAGAAAGGTCCCCCAGGACAGAGCTTGGATGGGCTCATTCAGACCCTGAATAGGAAAAGCTGAGGAGTGGTGGGGGAAAATGGGTGGAAAACTCCCTCCCTCCAAAGCAGCACCAAGGTAAGGGCCACAATGCCCCCAGCCAGTGCTAGCCTGCATTAAAAGGCCTGTGCTGGACCCCAGCATCCACCAACTTGTTATTCACCATCTCACTCAGAGCCACTTTCGTCCTGACACGTCTGCAGGAGAGAAGCTGAACAGAGCCAGGGCCCTTTGCATGTGAATGTGATGAAGTCAGTGGGTTGTTACCAGAAAGGAAGTTGGCTGCTGAGGCTGGAGTTCAAAAGAACCAGCAATTATACATATCACAGTGGGTAGGACAGGGCCTAGATTAATAATTGCAAACTGTGAACAAAATAATGAAAGCAATTAAAGGAGTTATAGGTAAAACAAGTATTTTGCATGATAATTAAATGGATTTTTTTAATTAAAGGAGTATGACATCCTCCCAGGCAGTGTATAAAAGGTCTCACCACAGGGGCTGTCATACCCACATCAGCTGTCTTCTTCCTCTCTGTGACCCGGGTAAGTCTGATTTGCTTCAACTGCTTTGTAAGACTGGGAAACTCAGAAGGGATCATTTTTATTTATGTCTGAAGCCTGCAAGACTGTTTTGGGATTTCTTAGAAGCATGAGCTGGAATGGTTACTTGCAGGCATGCATCTTTCCATATGAGATGTATTAAGGTTAATTGCTGGCATTCACCAATGCAGGTCTGCAATTTTCACTGCCAGCTGCGTATTTTGTCAAGCATCTATTGAATGCAAAATGATCAGCAGGACAGAGCAGAATCTGGGACTCCTGCCCAGGCAGGGGAATGCCCAGCTCACTAGGCTACACCATCCTGCTCCATCTTACCTGCTCCCTTCCCGGCCCCTTGACTCTGGTTCCTGGCTGCTGTTCAACACAGCTTCATCAGCAAAGGTGCAGGGAGGTCTCAGCCCTGGCTAGGCAAGGCCTGATGGCTTCTGCATTCAGCTAGAAATGAGAGATTTGGATTTAAACCCACTCTGGAGGATGGGGGGCCTGGAACTGGAGGGTCCCACATCCTGGGCAAATACCATAACTGCTTGGCTTGTGGGCTAAAATTGGGTCTAATTCATCTCAGCTCTGTTGTGCCCCTGTTATATCCCTGGGCCTTAGCTTCCTGTCATCAATAGAGGGATAATAATCAATCTTACCACCAATGCTTTGTTTCTAACTTATTAATTTGCAAGTTCTTGCAAGGTGTCAGCAAGTCAAACAGGGGAAACTATTTCCTGGATGAGACCCAAAGATATAGGAAGGATGGAGGGCATGTGAAGAAGGGAGACATAGGGCATAGGTTGGCTGCCAAAGGGTTGTTTGTTAAGAGACTAAGGGGGAGTGGTCAATAGGACTGTGAATTCCCTGTCCTTTGAGCCTCTGTGTTACCCTGTTGTTTGCTTTGTTGCAGGTTTGTCTCCATTGCATAAGGATGGCTCTCAGCTCCCGGTGCTGTCCATCTGTGATATGCCCCAAACCGTGTGTTGATGCTTGCAACTGGCCATGTGTTACATCTTGTGGTGACTCAAAGGCAGTGGTCTATGCTCCACCAGTTATCGTGCACTTCCCAGGACCGATCCTCGCCTCCTGCCCTCAGGAGAGCATTGTGGGCACCGTCTTGCCAAACCCAATGCGTGGTGGTGTGGGCCCATACACTTCTGGGTCCTTTGGTTCTGGTTCTTCCTATGGATCTGGTGCTTCCTATGGATCTAGTTCTGGCTTTAGGTCTGGTTCTGGCTTTGGGTTCAGTGATGGCTATGGATTAGGTGGTGGCTATGGGTCTGGTGGTGGCTATGGGTCTGGTGGTGGCTATGGATTTGGTTGTGGCTATGGGTCTGATGGTGGCTATGGATTTGGTGGTGGCTATAGGTCTAGTAGTTGCTATGGGTCTGTGTCATCCCGAAGGCGCCGTCGATACAGCTCTGCAGGCTGTGGGCCATGCTAAACTCAGCAGCAACATCCGCAGAACAAGGAACGCGCAAGCAATGAAAAGCAAGATATGGCATCACAGCTGAGCTGGCGGGGCTGGCTCTCAGGCTTGCTGAGCACCCACAACTCCCATGGACAACAGACAGAGTCATGATTGCTCAGTGTGTCTGAAAATCAGACCCATCTCTATATTTTCCATGAGTGCTTCACCTTTACTTAGTGGATTGTTTTTTAGGTGCTACATATTTATAGTCTGCTTGCATGACACTTTGTGCTGCTGGCCGTCAGCTTTGAGAAAACAAACGAGTTGACTTGTTCGAGATTGGGGCTTGATGCTGCAGCAAAAGAAGTCAAATGTCTTGTGTGAAGTGCGGTCCCATAGAACAGGTGTTTGGACATAACCAGTCACAGAGTCCTGGAAGCAACTTTCTCCTTTGCATTGCCTTATTCTGCCATTGTATACTCAGCCTCTTGTATTAAAGCTCTGTTGCATCGCAGCATCAGCCTTTGAGTGTCATTTCCCTTACATGCCTTTTCACACAGTAGTAGCATCCTTCACCTGTTTACATTTCTCCTGAGCATCATCCCGTTGGTCATGCAGGCCTAAAGTCACATCAGCTCCTGGAGGGAGAGGAGGAGGGGAGCACTTCTTTGCCGAGAGGGGATTTCACCCTTGTTAACCACATTTTTGGGTAGCTCTATTCAAATTCAATTTCCCCTTTGCCCTCTCCCCAGAAAGGATTTGGACCTGTCTCTCTGAGGTCTCAGCATGGGCTTATTCCCACTAGACCACAGGTCAGGTGTTAGGAAAACCTCCCTGGCCCTGCTTACACACCAATGCTCCTTTGAGCCACCGCTCCGTTGTGTCCATGAGCATAGACTATCATATCCTGTCTATCTCAGCAAAAACAAAGAAATGTGGGCTTCCCAATAGCTTCCTGAATGGTGCCCACAGTCAGGATACCCACACTGAGGCTCCCTCACCCAAAGTGGGACTTGAATCTGGAATTCTGACATCCCCACACAAGGTGCTAACCAAACCCAGCTACTAAATAGCTCCTTCTCCATCCCTTCATTTGAAGCTGAATAATGCTTGCCTTGGCTAAAAGAGATGGAAATCAGGAGGAAAACTTTTGTCAAATTGGGGAGGTCCTGCTTACCTCTCCCATCCTCTGTCGACCAGGGGCCAAGGTCAAAAGTAGTGAGTAAGGAAGTTGGGTGGGAAGGTAGAGGGGACAGCTGCATAGTACCCAAATAGATAGTTATATGCCTGGGCTGGGAAGCTGAACAGAGGTAGATTCAACCACCATGATGAGAAAAGGGGTTATAACCCAGCTATAAAGGCTAATGCATAGGGACAGCCCCACCACCCCCTGCAGCTAATTCTTGGTAGTCATGGATTTGTAGCCTCCCAACACTTCTGTGATAAACGTCCCCAGTGATTACACCAACATAGCCACTACATCTGCCCAGCTACTGGGTAGTCTGCTGGGTACACACACACACATACACACTTTATACAGACTATAAATTGAAACCTTGCCTAGACCCAAAAGAGCCAATTGCTTTGCTCCGCTGGCTTTTTATCCCCATCCATGTCTTGATATATAGGTAAGTGTTGCTGGACCTTCACCTCTCCTGGGAAGGGAATTGCTGCTCAGTAGCATTAATATGAGTGTAAGTATGGAAAAAATCTCACCCTTGCATGCAGAGGACATGCTCTATTAACAATACAATGAGCCAAACATTCCTCTCTTTTAAGGCACAGATAAGGAGTGTATAGGCCTGGTGCTGGTACAAGGATGAATTCATCCAGGCACATTTGTAAACAGGAAGGCAAAAACCAAAAAGCCAGTGATAGGATGCAGCAGGTTTTTTTACTGTGAGCAACCAGTGGAAGATACACATGTGAAGTAAAATAGTACAGAGTACAAGGAAGGCATTTCCAGTTATAATTTGGGCTACAAACAACCAGGCACTGCAAGTTGATGCTTTTTCAGATAAACTCTTCTTTCTCAGCTGCAGCTGAAGAACTTGATGATCAAATTTTGTTCTGACAATTTTAGTTGGTCTAATAAACTAGACATCAGATTTACCCAAAGATCCTTGTCTGTTCTAACAAGCACCATTTGAAATGCTGCATCTTACCCCAACCAATATCAAATGGGACAAAAAACAATGCAAACAGGGATTTAAGTTGAAAAAAATCACTGGAGAAAATCATTATTAATGCAATGTAATATGGAAAAGGACAGATATCGGCTCAGGTTCAAGAGGTTGTAAGCAACTGTAGCCCTCACTGATTTTATTTGGAGTCATGGAGGCTCAGTACTTTGGTAAACCAGGCCCATCTGCTTATTTGACAGGGTTTCACATGGCCTGCAATATCCAGAGCCACACTGACGGCTCCATTGGGAAAACCCAAAATTATGCACGCTCCGAGAACCAAAGGAGCCCCCCAGAGACATAGCAAGGATAAATTTCTTCTGGGAGTGAGGTGCCCACATAGCTGTCCTGAAGACAAGAACTGAGGATGGGTCCCAGAAAGGTGATGGCAACTGGAGTGAGGTAGACCACTGCCCCAGAGTCACCGCAAGATGTGATGCACGGCTTGTTCCAGGCTTCGGCCCATGGTTCTAGACATACCACTTTGGACAGCTCCCATTGCTGGCCACCCTGCAAAGACATCTTCCTGCAGTAGAAGTAAACCTGGAACACACAATAAGCAGCAGAGTAACCATAAGGCTAAAGGAACAGTGGTCTACACTATTTGGAACAGCTGGAAAAGACCTCTGGGTCCATCTGTTCCAGTACATGGTCATCTACTGCAAAGGAAAGTGCATGACTAGCTGCATTACAGGTCTTTTTCTTTTCACTTGCTGTAGACAGTAGCTTTGGCTGAAACAATTCATGCATATATCTCATTTATATATTCATACACACACATTCACACACCCATATGCTGCCCTCACATTTGGGTTTCCATGACAGATATGAGCTAAAGTGAAACAAATGTTGACATAACTGCTTAATATATGAAAACTGATCTTAGCAGGTTCTTTAGAAACAGCAAGGCCTGTTCATGAGCTGGTAGAGATTGCTGCTCCAGGAATGAACCCAGTTAGGAATCTGTCAGTGTGTATTTATATGGACAGGGCCAAAGCAATGCTGCCTATCACCAGCACAGGAAGTAGAAAGCCAAGATTTTTCTATGATTCCTGGCCATTTAGATGGCCAGTTTTCAATTCAAATGATTGAGAATTAATTCAATCTATCTCACAGGTGGCTTTGAAAATCCCAGTCCTCCCATTTCAAAGCCTGCCTCCACCAATGTTTGCAATAAATTTCAGTCTCCTGCTGAAAGAAAGCCACATCCTTGCATTTCAGAAACTACAGAGTCTCAGTGCAGTGTAGGCTCTGGTCCTAAATAAAATGTATCCCAACAGAGATTCCCATAACTACAAATGAGACTTACCCACTTGACGAGAAAAGTAAGTCAGCAGATGTGGCTATAAAAACCTGGAGTCATGCTCAGTGTGTAATGTATTAGTCAACCCCAGTCCTACCCAGTATGATGGGCATACAGCACCCTGTTAGGTCTTTCACCTTAAATTCTTTGAGCCATGTCTCTTTCTGGAATCATTCCTTTAACCAGGGCTGAAGTGGGAAGGAAACTAGCTCAATTTGTTTTATCTCCAGGGCAGCTTCATCACACTGAACCCACTAGCTTGCCTGTTTCCTCTTCCCTCCTGGCTGCCCAGTGCCCCAGATTCAAGAGAAGAGCTATAGAGACTTCTCTGGGCAACACCTGGGCCCATGACTTGATGATTAAAACACTTGCTGCAAACTAGAAAATGTAGGTTCCTCCTATCTCCATAGGTCTTTTATTTCATACTGGACAACTCCAGGATGTTTTCATGTACTGATACTTTTCCTCTGAAGTATCCGGTGCTTCATAAGCATCTGACCTCATCTGAAAATTCTTGAACTTATTTGTCCAATTTATCATTTTAGATGCCCATATGAAGAACACAAGTGTCTCTGCCAACGTGCAGTGCTTTACTGAATCATTTCACAGAATCATAGAAAATGAGGGTTGGAAGAGACCTCAGGAGGTCACAGCTAGTCCAACCCCCTGCTCAAAACAGGACCAGCCCCAACAAGCTCAGCCCAGCCAAGGCTTTGTCTAGCTGGGCCTTAAAACCCACCAAGGATGGATATGCCACCACCCCCAGCTAACCCATTCTCGTGCTTCACCACCCTCGTAGTTAGAAAGTTCTTCTTAATACCTAATCTCAACTTTCCCTGATGCAGCTGGAGCCCATTGCTTCTTGTTCTGTCATCTGCCACCACCAAGAACAGCCAAGCTCCATCCTCTTTGCAACCCCCCTGCAGGGAGTTGAAGGCTGCTATTAAATCCCCTCCCCATTTTCTCTTCCCCAGACTAAATAAACCCAGATCCCTCAGCCTCTCCTCATAAGTCATTTCTCATTCCTTGCCAGCAATCCATACTCTGCAAATTCTTCAAGATATTCTGGTTTTAACCACACAGAACAATTTACTGGCAAAAGGATAATTAGGTGGTTACAATCCCTGATTCTCATAAGGAAAACGAAGATGTAGAGTATCTTCCTCATTCACAGATGCCATTTTCAGCCTTTTTTTAAGAAAAAAATATATCTTGGAGTAGGGTAAAGTCAGTATTAATGCTTTATAGACTTCCTTATTATGATCTACACTCAGCACACAAACCCCTTCTGCAGGCAATGCTCTGCTTCCTAAAGCTGGTGAGTCAGCAGCACATGCAAATTAAAAACAATAGAAAATACTCTTTTTGTGATGAGAAGCCCCTCCAATCAGGGGTATGAGGGTCAGCGTGTCAAACAATGACATTGCACAAACAACAACTCAAGAAGTTCCAGGCCAGAAGATGCTGCTTGTCCACCTGCTGCCATTGTTTCTCACCTGCCATGCTCCACACGCTTCAAGAAAAAGATCCCTGACATCAACCAGTATGAAACAAATGTTTTCTTACACTCTGAAGTAGCAGTTGGGCTTGCCCTGGGAAAAGATAGGCATCTGTCTATCTGTCTGGATCACCACCTGTACGGTCACACCCTCCGCTGATAGACATGACTGAGAATACAGCAGGACAACAGAGGGTGGGGCGGGATGTAAATGTATTCATACAACACCACATGCTGCAATATGAAAGAATGCTGAGTTTGCATTTTTCAATGGTTTCTAGTTGGACTTTTATAGTTGTAGGGTACAAATACGATATATTAGCACTGATATAATTTATATGGGTATCTGGAGTGGTCAGATGACCAGCTCTTCAGGTTTAGCTGCTTTCAGAATATGGCATTACAGCCCCTGGCCACTAGCTGATGGGGGACCTGGTAATAAAATGAGAGAGTAATAGGACTAGAAGAGACTTCAGGAGGTAATTTAGTTACTAAAAGCAGAACTGGACCAAAAAGGGTAGAATCCTCCCCATTTTAACCCTAGTAAAGTTGGTGGAATGGCACTTTTCAGTGGAATGATACTTGGCTCATGAGGACTCAACCTGAGAAGGCAGTGCAGGGTGTAATATATATATCATATTGGGTAGGAACTGACTATTAATCATTACAGCCATTATGGGAATTACCCCTGAAAGAAAACATTGCGTTTGCTAAGTAATAAGGATTTTATGCAAAACAGGTAGCTTCCTGCTATCTAAGAAAATGTATAGAAGACCTCAGCACTCAGGGCTCTTCTGTCCACTTCCGCTAACTTCTCCTGCAGGGTGAACTGGTAAGTCTGATTCTCCTCAATCATTTGTAGCTATGGAAATCTCTCTTGGGACAGTATTAACTTAGGACTGAATCCTACACCAATGATCCGTGGCTTCAGAAGAGTTAGCACTGTCTTTCTTTTCACAGGTGGCTTTTCTGTAGTTAATAGATGGAGATAGAATTTACAAGCTTTTCAAAGTCACATGAAAAGTTGGGCACTTAAAAACCTCTGGAAACTTTGAAAAATATAAGCATCGCACTAGCTCTGATAAAAATCAACATTGTTTTGACCGCAAATGACCTAGAAAACATGGCATGCAAGGAAAGGTTGGCAGGAACTAGGGTTATTTTGTCTGGAGAAGAGAGGACTGAGGTGAGAACAGTCTCAAAAAACAGAAATGACTGGTACAGAACATCACACAAACTAATGGTCTTAAATTGCAACAAGGAAAATTTAGGTTGAATATTAGGAGCATTCTCCCTAGGAGGGTGGCTCAACACTGGAGCAGGTATCAAGAGAGATTGTGGATTTTTTAAGATCAGGTTAGACAAACAATTCATTGAGCAGGTTTAGACAAGGATGCTGCTACTTAGAGCAAGAGGTTGGACTGGATGGCTTCTTCAGGTCCCTTCCAGCCCGATTTATTATTCTAAGTAGGATGATATTCACTAAAAACTTGCCCCATAATATTTGCTGTAATGAAGAATTACCCTGTTATCTCCTGTTGCCCTGTAGAAGACATACAAGGATCATAGCGGTGGTTTTTCCAGGGCCCAGCCTGTCCCTTGCACTCGGGGCCAGCTGACCTCTGCAAGCTTCCCTAGGTGTGGGAAACTCAACTGCAGAGAATTTTGTGGCAATGAGGGAATGTTTTCTTGTTTTCCCCCTGGCTTGCTCCCCAGCCTTTTGGCTAGGACCATGTGTGAATAGGAGGCTTCCAAATCCCAGGGTTTCTGAGCCCAGGACTGATGTGTCTGGGAAGAAGGATACTTGCTTGAGTGGTAAGAGCCACTTAGACTTGAATGATTGAGTTCTGCTCAGTCAAAATTTGCAACTTGACAATTGGGCTTTGCTCGATAAAATTCAGAACTGATTTAGCCTTTGAAAGAAAATTTTTAAAAAACACACACAAAAAAAACTGGGCATAACAATCACCATTTTACCACTTGTCTGTGTTGCTGAATGAATTTAGAAACACCCATAGAAAGTGAACATGTATTACTCTGCACTGACATAGCACTGCGCAGAATAGGGCCTCGAGCTCATTGACTCAGCAAATAGCCTTGGGCAAAGTGTAGGAGTGCCAGTACTACCATGTTGCCTTGTGTAACAAAGGGACAGCAATCATCCACTTTACCCAAGTACTTTGCATGCTAATAAGCGTTTGAGTAGAGAGAAAAATTGTTGTGGCAATGCTGAGAGTTTGTATTCATGTCTAGGGTGATAAAACAGGAGGGAGGGAAGAAAAGGAGAGGTGTGAAGAGGAGCAGGAGGCGGTGACATGTTAAAAAAAACAAACCCAAGATGAGTTACTGTACCACACACTGTACGTTCCAGGTTTCCCTCCATTGCAGAAGGATGTCTTTCAACAGACAGCTGATCAGCTTCCGCTGCTGGCCACCCTGCAACGTGATGTGCCCTCAACCATATGCTGATGCCTGGAATGAGCCCTGCATCACATCCTGCAGTGACTCCAGGGCTGTGGTCTACCCACCTCCAGTTGCCATCACCTTCCCGGGACCCATCCTCAGCTCTTGCCTTCAGGAGAGCTACGTGGGCACCTCACTCACAGAGGAAATACGGCCCCGCTATGCCTCTGGGGGCTGCTTTGGTTCTAGGGCCTCATATGGTTTTGGGTCTTCCCATTGGAGCCGTCAGTACAGCTCTGGATATTGCTGACCATGCCAACCACCCCCCCACACACACACAAAATAGCCACAGAACAAAGGAAAACCTAGAAATGAAAAGCAAGATGTGGAGTTAGGAATTAGCAGATGATACTTTCTTTCTGGAATGTTAAACCTCATTTTCAAAGACAAAGGTTGCTGGGATGACTCAGGTTCTCGATCCATATCTGACTTCTCCATATGATGTTTCACTTTAGTTCTTGTTTTCTTTAATGAATGCCTAGCTTATAAACCCTGCTTGCACTTGGCCTCATCCTAACTGATAATGACCAGGGTAAAAGAAAAACATTAAAATATGATAACAGAATGGGGTTGTCAAATGTCATGGTCATCCAAGAACATCATCATCATGCATAAAGATGTATCACTATGATTAAGAGACTGTTTGTAGCCTGGAAATCCAGTCTCTGGATTGTGTGAAGTTCCATTCTGCAAATGTGTATTCCTATTTTCAATTGCAATAAAAACCCTGCTGTATTGTAACATTGGTCTTCAGGTTTTTCTTTCCCCTCTAACCTAATTGTACAGACCAAAAAGCATAATCCAAAATAACTGTCCCAAGCATACATGTATCTTATGGGAATGAAGAGGGAGAAGATACCGGTGCAGTGGATAACATAGTGGGTGGAAAACCTACTTCCCCGCAGGCTGTCCTAATAACCAAGCCCTGGGGGAGGCAGGGCTAAATGCAGCTGGCACTGCTGTTGCTAAAGCTGGCCAAAAAAGGAAGGCAAGCCAGGAGAGCAACTTGGAGGGGTTGTAGCGCTGTTTATGGACAAACAACATATCTGGGAGGGGGCCCTGCGTTCTGGCCCCTACCCCTGCCCCCCATCAGCCCCATGTGTCCATGCAATAGTGAGTGGCTAAAATGAATGGGAAGCACTTGGGTGGTTTCTGCCCTGTTAGTTGGGGAAGGAGCAGGAAGCAGTGGAAAGGCCAGAAGCCAGGATCTGTGCTTGCTCAGGGCAGTGGCCAATTTAGCAAGCCTAATCCAAGCCTTTCTAAGGGCTCATGAACACAATTGGGGCAAATTCACAAGCTTCAGGACATCCAATAACTTCTTATTAATATAATCAGATTATATCTGTCTGGGTGATGGGTACTGTGAGACTGCAAGGGAGTTGCATACAGCCCAATGGAGCTAAGCTGCTCTGACCAGTGACAAGGCAGCATTGTGACTTGCAAGGGAAAGAATGAGGAGCTGCAGGGAAGAGGGTTTAATGAATCCAGGGAGGCAGAAAAAGAGGCTGGGGGTGCTGGAAGGTCAGTGCAGGGCTCTGCTGCAGGAAGGCAGCCAGGCAGACCTGAACCAAAGCACTGCAGGTCAACAGCTGGTCCCAAAGAAACAGGGAGTTTGCCTGAGACCCCAAGCTAGGAGAGACAGAGAGAGAGAGAAAGAGACATATTCAGGGAGGTGTTGGTCAGGAGTGAGGTGAAAGGAAGCAAAACCAAAGGGAGGGGCAGGGGGATGGTAACTGAAACACAGCCAAGAGCTCTAGACCATATTATAAAAAATCCTTGGTGTCCTGGCAGTGGCAGGACATTGACAGTGCCCTCGTGCCCTCACTTGACCTGTGCCAAGGTACTGGGCACTTTGACGTTTTGGAAACTGTGCCAAGTGCTTCTGTATGGGGTTTTCCCCAAAGTATTTAGGAATAACAAAGACAAATATTTGTCTAGGACAGGTTTGGCAGAGGTCATCCATTTTCTTGGATTTTAACAAGGTTTTTGATACAGTATTTCATCACATTCTCATAAATAAATTAAGAGGTTGTGACATAGATTTCTACGCTGTCTGGTGGGTGGCAAATTGGCTTGGGGGTCGCACCTAAAGAGTGATAGTAGATGGGTCAATATTGACCTGGAAGGATGTGGGTAGTGGGGTCCCGCAGTGTTCGGTCCTTGGACCTGTACTCTTCAATGTCTTCATCAGTGACTTGGATGTGGGTGTGAAGTGTACTCTGTCCAAGTTTGTGGATGATACTAAATTGTGGGGTGATGTGCACACTCTGGAGGGTAGGGAACAATTGCAGACAGACCTGGATAGGTTGGGTAAGTGGACAGTACACAATAGGATGTATTACAACAAGAACAAGTTCAGAGTGCAGCACCTAGGGTGCAAAAACGTCCAGCACGCCTACTAGCTGGGGAATAACCCTCTCAGCAGCACAGAAGCAGAAAGGATCTCAGAGTCATAGTGGACTCCAACATGAACGTGAGTCGTCAGTGATGAAATCATTAGCTAGGCTAACTGCACTTCATCATGCATCAGCAGCTGTATGACGAATAGATCCAAGGAAGTGACACTTGCCCTCTATGTGGCATTGATCAGACCGCAGTTGGAGTACCGCATCCAGTTTTGGGTGCCGTACTTCAAGAAGGATGTTGATAAACTCAAAAGGGTCCAAAGGAGGGACATTCATATGCTTAGGGGCTTACAGGTGTGGAAGAAATCAAACTTCACGTTGTGGTTGAATCAGAACTGACAGAGCCACCTTTTCTTTATTTAGGACTATACTGTGATCACAGAGAGGATTTCATACAGCAAGGGGAATCACCCACTTGTCTGTTTCAAAGGATTTCTGGCACTCTCTAAGTTTACAAACATATTTATACTTAAGACAGAGAAAGAGTTAAAAAAAAATACGACCTTGGAGAAACAAAACAATAGTAAATTACACAGAAATTTAGGAAGTTTCCTTAAACAAACCATCTGTGCACAGGGTAATATATCAAGATAACCCAAGGATAACCCAAGGCATGCAGGATTTCTTATCTCAGAACATTTAACTGAAATAAGCAGTATCAGCATTTCTGGTCTCTGTCTGTTTTTCTAGTCAAATAGGTCAGAAGCCCAATTAAATTACTCCTATACAGGACAAGCCCTACATGGAGAGACTGAGGGACCTGGACCTCTTCAGCCTCTGCAAGAGAAGGCTGAGAGGTGATCTTGTGGCCACCTACAAATTCATCAGGGGAATGCAGCAAGGGATCGGAGAGCCTCTGCTCACCAGGGTGCCTCTTAGCATAACAAGGAACAATGGTCACAAACTAACAGGGAGCAGATTTAGGTTAGATATCTGGAAAAACTTTTTCATGGTAAGGGTGGCCAACATTTGGAATGGGCTTCCAAGGGAGGTGGTGCTGTCCCCTACCTTGGGGGTCTTTAAGAGAAAGCTGGAGAGGCATCGGCTGGGGTATTCTGACCCCAGTGCTCTTTCCTGCCTAGGCAGGGGGTTGGACTCAATGATCTGTTGAGATCCCTTCTGACCTTAGCATCTATGAATCTATAAATCTATGAATCCAGCTTTGAGCTGAGAGGCACATGACTTGTGAAGAGAGGCTGAGGGACCTGGGTTTATTTAGTCTGGAGAAGAGAAGGCTGAAGTAGGGATTTGATAGCAGCTTTCAACTCTCTGCAGGGGGTTGCAAATAGGATGGAGCTGGATTGTTCTCAGTGGTGGCAGATGACAGAACAAGGAGCAATGGGTTCCAGGTGCAGCAAGCAAGGTTTACTTTGGATATTAGGAAAAACTCTCTCTTGAGAAGGGTGGTAAAGCACTGGAACAGGTTCTCCAGAAAGGCTAAGGATTCTCTATCTCTGGAGGTTTTTAAGACCTGGTAGACAAAGCCTTGGCTGGGATGATGTAGTTGGGGTTGGTCCTGCTTTGAGCAGGGGATTGGACTAGACGTGACCTCCTGAGGTCTCTTCCAACCTTAATTTTCTATGTTTCTATGAGGTTTGGACTAGCTATGACCTCCTTAGTGCCCTTCCAGCCCTACTTACATGAACTAAATCTACGTTATCTTTGTGAATATCTTACATGGGTGTCTATTTATATGTCTGACCAGAGACTAGATGGGGTATTCTGGGGCCATTACATCCAGTCCTTTGCTTTCTCACGCAGTATCAATCCCAGAAATGTGTGTGTTACAATACACTGGAAGTAGGCCAAGTCCTTATAGCATTTTATGACTGTATCAAGCTGTGTGAGTTCACATAGGCATTAAATCAGCCCTTTTAGTTTCTGCTAAGGAGAGTGGCCCTGAAGAAGGCACATGAAGTGAGAACATCAGGGTAATTCTTTTCCTCAGACTGAAGCAACAGCTATTTCAAGTCAGGAAATATTTCTATGAGGAAAGCAGTTGGTTTGATTGATTCCACATTCCAGTGCTTTTAACTAGAAGCTACTGGTGTCACCACATCTCTCTAGGAAGAAGAATTGCTTTTCAGTGCATTGAGAGATCCCTTGCATTTAAGGGGACTGATTCTCCTGTCCCCTCAGGCCCTTATGGAAATTAAATAGATCATTGTGCTGGTATAATCTATGTTAATAGTCTACCCAAAGCTACCTAACAATAAAGAAATGAAGTGAAAAAAACCCAAAAGGTCATCATTATCATGCAGTATGATTTTATTGCAATTGAAAAGTGCACTATACACCTGAGGACAGAAATAATGGAGAAATAATATTTAAAACTATATCCAGGGTTCCCATGAGGATGACAAGCATTCATCAGCTCCAAGGTCAGACATAGGATGTTCTCTTCTTCTTCTTGCAGCTTCAGAAAGTGACAGTCAAGTCCTGCTCATCACCACGGTTAATGACTC
>NW_017728904.1:600539-604893 GCF_001723895.1 Crocodylus porosus
ATCCACCAGTGAAGCCTCCAGAGCCAAAGGAGCTCCCACCACCATATGATGAGCCCCTCATAGGGATGGGCCGTCCACTTTCATAGGGCAATACAGTTCCCACCAGGCTTTCCTGAGGGCAAGTGCTAAGGATGGGTCCTGGGAAGGTCACGATCACCGGGGGTGCATAGACCACAGCTCTCGAGTCCCCGCAGGAGGTGACACATGGCTGGTTGCAGGCCTGGACACATGGCTCCGGGCACGCCACCTCACATGGGTTGTAACAGCCGGAGCTGACCAGCGGGCCATAGGAACCCATCTTTCAGTGACAGAGAAGGACCTGAAAGGCATGGGAAACAGTAAACTTCACACTGCTTGGATAGAAACCATTCTGCCCCCATTTCACTTCAGTTAGCTATGTGGACTTGCCCTGCCTGCATATTTTCAACATATGCTCTTTATAAGCAGCTTCATGCCTGTAAACATCAGAATGGCATTATGAGGGAAAACCCTGTGGTTCTTCCCAATCTGCAATCAGTGCAATCACCATGCCCACAACCCTGCAATTCAGAGAGAAATATAAGCATGCTGAGATGGTCCCTAATCGCATAATGGCCCATCAGGGCAGTTTCTTCTTAGTGGTGGTCTTGATGGAGATAGGAAGGTTCAAGGTCCCTGCTAGGGAAAACAGAGCACCACTGAAATCAGCCTTGACTGTGGCCACAAAGGATTATATTTAAACAATTCCAGAGTGACAGCACTGGTATCTTTTCAGCTGACATCTTTTTGAGCCAATAGAGGCCATCAAAAGCCTAATCCTCATTTAAAAGAACTCAAATGTTGTTATCCAGGATTCTTATGAGGGTTAAAAATCAGAGCCTTATATTTCAAAGACTGATCCCACTAGTGGCTGAAACCAGAAATCTACTTAGAAAGCGATCACCGGCATTACTCAGAATTGCAGAACATCAACAGTAGAATCCAAGCCCAAGTTAAAATAAGCCCTAATATAATCTTTCGCTAGATATAAAGAAGATGGAGGAGAATTAGGACTCACCTGCTGCAGAGACAAACAAATCAAGAGGTGTCTGATGAGCCCCGAGTGCTGCCCCAGCTTTTATACACCTTCAGGGACTGCTAGCAGGAAGTGGAACCCTATTTGTGCAAGATATTGGTATCAGTCACCACACACAATGTTTTGCCTCATCAGCCGTTCCTTTGCTTATTGGTTTAGTTGTTTTGATCCGGACTCTGATTATGATTTAATCTGTGGACCCACCTTGCACCATACATGCAACACACCCTTCAGTCTCCTATAATCCTACGTTTCCTCTACACCAAATTCAGCCCTGATGCCATCTGAGTGATCTCCATGTGGTAAAGTGGGAGTGTCGCCATCTCTATTTGTTGAATACTTCTTTTAAGTATTCAGTGACACCAAGGTGGCACATTGCTACCTAGGTATCAAAATCTGCTGTTCTGCCCCAGACTGCAGACCAGGATTTTCAAGTCAGGCTTACAAGAAGCTGGAGGATTGTAGGGAATCCGTTCCTGCTCCTTGGAAGCATGGGAACTTATTCTGCAGACCTAACAGCCTACTGTTAACTATGTATGAGGGGATGGATCCCCTGACAATTCAAAGTCAGTGCAGAAAACAGTGCAGCACATTTTAAAGGCATTGTGTTAAATTGTAATAAAAGTGTCTCCACCTCCAACCCCAGAGAGCGGGGATTGTCCAGCACAGGGACCAGACAGGAGAGAGAAAGATATCCTGGTCAAGATGGGAGATGAGTGGACGGAAACTTATTGGCACTTGAATTATCCTGGAGTACAACCCTCTTTAGGAGAGGACAAGAATATTTTCCTTCAAGATCTTGGGATTTGTACTTCAGCTCTTACAACCCTCTGATCTTCAAGTGCCAGGAAAGAAGGAAATGGGAAGAAAGACTCTCTGAAGTCTCTAAGGGATTGGGAGAAATCACTCCAACAGCAGCCAGGATAAATAGTCACAAAGAAAATGACTGGGAAATAAATATTTAAATAACGCCAGAGTGTGTCAGCTAACAATCCCCAGGTGGCTCTCTCCTAAGCTTGAGCAAAGTTTCTTTACTTCTGGTTTCATGTGTGGAGAAAGTGAGGAAGAGGAGGGTTAGTGACTCACCCAAAGTCATTTGAAAAGCTGTGACCATATGGAGGCCCTTATTTTCCTAAGAGATCCCTGATTGTGGGTGTGTAGTTTGAGATGCCCCTCAGATCTGGAAACCCAGACTCTTTATGGCATCTCAGCTTGGAGATGGCACATGGGAATTGGAAACCAGTTCTGAAATTGTGAAGCGCCATTTCTTTACAGCAGACTGCAGCAGGAAGATAGACAAAGTTGGGAGAGAAGATCTTCGTATACCACAGGAGAAGGAAAAACATGATGCCCTGAGAAAAAGTGCCCTTGGAAAAGAGAGAAAATGTCCTCTGAACACATTACATGACTTAGAAGGCCAGGTAGGGCACTGGAGTATTGGCCTAGGGTCACTGAAAACAACTCAATCAGTCGCAGTTGGGGAGGTCCCATCAGAGGTGACCTTTGAACCAATACTGGGTGCATCTGAGCCCTTGTCCCAGTCTGCGAGTAGAGTCTGTGTATTTGTCTAATTGTCCTTATGTTTTACTGTGAACCCTTCTGGGGAATTTATCGGATGTGGAGGCCCTGTACTGGCTCTTGGGCAGGATAAGCATTTGAACTCCTAGGTAGCACTGCAGCCCATCTTAACTCAGTCCAAGGAACTCATCATAACATCCATCTTCTGCTTTTCTTTCTTCTCTGCTCCTTGCATACCAACCAATCACCATAGTCGAGAAGAACAGTACCAAGCCTATATGTCTCTTCTGGGAATGAAGAGAAAGAAGTCACAGGCCCAGTGACTAGCCCAGAGTGTGGAGAAGCTACCTCCTTTCAGTCTGTCCTAATCACCAAACCATGGGGGAGGCTTGGCTGAACACTGTCCCCGCCACCCTCCGCCCTGCTGCTCTTCTTGAGGCTGGTCAAGAAAGGAAGACAATATAGGAGAGACATTTGAAGAGTGTTTCCTCTGTGAGATAGACAAACAACATGGCTGAGAGGAGGCCCTGTGTTGCAGCTTCTGCTCCTGTCCCCCACCAGCCACACACATCTATGCAACAGTGACTAGATAAAATGGCTGGGCAGGCCTTGGTTTCTCCCCTGTGAGTTGGAGAAGGGGCAGGAGGCAATGAAAAGGCCAGAGGCCAAGACCTGGTGCTTGTCCAAGGCCAGCAATCTATTGACCAAGCCTAGGCCAAGCCTTTCTGGTAGCTCATGAACACAACAGGGGGAAATACACAAGCTTCCAGACATCCAGTACTTCTTACTAGTACAATCAGATTGTACTTGAGGATGTCAGATGCATGTTGTGAGACTGCGAGGAAGCTGCATACAGCCCAAAGAAGCTAAGCTGCTATGACCAGGAACAAGGCAGCATCGTGACTCGCAAGGGAAAGAATGAGGAGCTGCAGGGAAGAAGGTTTAATGAACCCAGGGAAGCGGACACAGCACCTGGGGTGCTGGAAGGCCAGTGAGGGCACTGCTGCAGGATGGCAGCTACGCAGGCCTGCCCAAAGCAGTGTGCGCCAACACCCGGTCCCAAAGCAACGGGGAGCTTGCCTGAGACCCCAAGCTAGGAAACAGAGAGATGTATTCAGTGGGTGCTGGTGAGACTTGTTGCCTGGAGAGAGGATGCAATCTCCATCATTGCAGGCTTTTAGGACCCGGCTACACAAAGCCTTGGCTGGGAAGATCTAGTTGGGACTAGTCCTGCTTTGAGCAGGGGGCTGGACTACACGGGACCTCCTGAGGTCCCTTCCCACCCCCAATTTCTATGATTCCATCATGGTTGGACCAGCTGAAACCCTGTTTGGCTCTGATTGTGTGAAGTATTTCCAGGCTCTCTTTGGCCATTTCTTACATATCTGCTTAGAGATATGTCTACATAAAGAATAGAAAGGACTTTCTAGAGCCATTCCAACCAAATACTGGGCATTTAAGGGACCTGATTATCCTCTCCCTTCAGGCCTTTGTGGAAATTAAATAGATAATTATGCTGTGATGAGCTCCATAAGCACTCTACCCAAAGCTGTCTAAAAATAAAGAAAAGAGGTGAAAAGAAAACCAAGAGGTCGACATTATGATGCAGCATGACTTTATTTCAAATGAGTAGTGCAGCATACACCTGCAGACAGAAATAGTGCACAATTAATAAGAAGAAGGTATTTCCAGGGTTCCCATGAGGATGACAAGCATTCATCAGCTCCAAGGTCAGACATAGGATGTTCTCTTCTTCTTCTTGCAGCTTCAGAAAGTGACAGT
>NW_017728904.1:605358-614524 GCF_001723895.1 Crocodylus porosus
ATCCACCAGTGAAGCCTCCAGAGCCAAAGGAGCTCCCACCACCATATGATGAGCCCCTCATAGGGATGGGCCGTCCACTTTCATAGGGCAATACAGTTCCCACCAGGCTTTCCTGAGGGCAAGTGCTAAGGATGGGTCCTGGGAAGGTCACGATCACCGGGGGTGCATAGACCACAGCTCTCGAGTCCCCGCAGGAGGTGACACATGGCTGGTTGCAGGCCTGGACACATGGCTCCGGGCACGCCACCTCACATGGGTTGTAACAGCCGGAGCTGACCAGCGGGCCATAGGAACCCATCTTTCAGTGACAGAGAAGGACCTGAAAGGCATGGGAAACAGTAAACTTCACACTGCTTGGATAGAAACCATTCTGCCCCCATTTCACTTCAGTTAGCTATGTGGACTTGCCCTGCCTGCATATTTTCAACATATGCTCTTTATAAGCAGCTTCACGCCTGTAAACATCAGAATGGCATTATGAGGGAAATCCCTGTGGTTCTCCCCAATCTGCAATCAGTGCCATCACCGTGCCCACAACCCCGCAATTCAGAGGGAAATATAAGCATGCTGAGATGGTCCCTAATCGCATAATGGCCCATCAGGGCAGTTCCTTCTTAGTGGTGGTCTGTGCCCTGAAGTCATTTGTAGTTATTCTCCCTACTTTGGGTTCTGTCATGGCTTTTCAATTAAATTAGCAACAGCAGAAGATGAACTCTTCAGGAAGGTTCAAAGTCCCAGCTGGGAAAATACAGAGCTCCACTGAAATCAGCCTTGACTGTGGCCACAAAGAATTATATTTAAAAAATTCCAAAGTGACAGCACTGGTATCTTTTCAGCTGACATCTTTTTGAGCCAATAGAGGCCATCAAAAGCCTAATCCTCATTTAAAAGAATTCAAATGCTGTTATCTGGAATTCTTATGAGGGTTAAGAATCAGAGCCTTATAATTCAAGGACTGATCCCACCAGTGCCTGAAGCCAGAAAACTACTTAGAAAGAGATCACTGGCATTACTGGGAATCACAGAGCACCAAGAGTAGAATCCAAACTCAAGTTAAAATAAGCCCTAAATTGACCTATCGCTACATATAAAGAAGATGGAGGAGAACTGGACTTACCTGCTGCAGAGACAAACAGATCAAGAGGTGTCTGATGAGCCCCGAGTGCTGCCCCAGCTTTTATACACCTTCAGGGACTGCTAGCAGGAAGTGGAACCCTATTTGTGCAAGATATTGGTATCAGTCACCACACACAATGTTTTGCCTCATCAGCTGTTCCTTTGTTTATTGATTTAATTGTTTTGATCCGGACTCTGATTTTGACTTAATCTGTGGATCCACCTTGCACCATACATGCAACACGCCCTTCAGTCTCCTATAATCCTACTTTTCTTATCCATTAAATTCGGCCCTGATGCCATCTGGGTGATCTCTATGGTGTTAAGTGGTAGTGACTGCATCTCTGTTTGTTGCATACTTCTTTTATTTACTCAGTGACACAATGGTGGTGTGGAGCTGCCTCGGTACTAAAATCTGTTGTGCCCCAGCTTGAAAAGCACGCCTTAAGTCCAGAGTTACAAGGAGCTGGATTATTGTAGGGCATCTCTTCCTGCTCTTTGCAAGCAGGGGAACTTATTCTGGAGGCCTAGCACCCCTGCCGTTAACCATCCATGAAGGGCTTGATCCCATGGCAAGTCCAGAACTGAACTGGAATACAACATAACAGATTATAAAAGGTTTGGGTTAAATTGTAATACTGGCATCTCCACCTCTGCCTCGCAAGGGTGCTGGATTGTGCAGGACACGGTCAAGGTGGGAGAATAGGCGAAGGAACCCCTGGGGCACTTGGATTCATCTGGAGATCATCTCTCTTTAGGAGAAGACATGAATCTTCCCTTCAAGAACTTGGGATTTGTACTTGAGCTCTTACAAGCTCTTACAAGCCCTCTAAGTAATGCTTCCACAGTCAGGAAAGAAGGACAAGGAAAGAAAGACTCTGTGAAGTGTCTTAGGGATTGGGATAATACTCTCAAACAGCAGCCAGGATCAATGGCTTCAGAGAAAGTAATTGGAAAATGCTGAAATAACAGCAGGGAGTGTGTGTGGAAAAACCTCAGGTGGCTCTCTCTTGAATTTCAGCAGCATATCCATACTCCTGGTTTCATGTATGTAGAGAGTGAGGAAAAAGAAGGTTGGTGACTTACCCAAGGTCTTCTTGAGAGCTGGAGCCAAATGGAGGCCTATATTTTTTTAAGGGACTCCTGATTTGGGCTGTGTAGCTTGAGATCCCCCAGCAATTTGAGAACCTGGACTCTATATGGTATCTTAGCTTGGAGATACCACTTGGGAATCATGAATCAGTTCTGAAAATACAGAGCTCCATTTCTATACAGGAGGCTACACGAATTTTGAAAGAGAAGGTATTTGTATAGCACAGGAGAAGGAAAATCAAGACACTTTGGGAGAAAGTGTCTCCTTGGAAAAGAGAGAAAATGTCCTCTGAACACATTACATGACTTAGAAGGCCAGACAGACCAGTAGAGTATAGACCTAGGGTCACTGAACCCAATTTAATCAGTCTCAGGAGGGGAGATCTCACCAGGGGTGACCTTCTAACCTACATGGGAATTATTTGAGCCCTTGGATGAGGACCAGGAGTAGAGTGGGTGTATTTGTCTAATTGTGCTTATGTTCTACTGTGAAGCCTTCCAGGGGATTTATCAGATGTGGAGGCCCTGTACTGGCTCTTGGGCAGGATAAGCATTTGAACTCCTAGGTAGCACTGCAGCCCATCTTAACTCAGTCCAAGGAACTCATCATAACATCCATCTTCTGCTTTTCTTTCTTCTCTGCCCCCTGTGTACCAGCCAAACACCATAGTCGAGAAGAACAGTACCAAGCCTATATGTCTCTTCTGGGAATGAAGAGCAAGAGGTCACAGGTCCAGTGACTAGCCTAGAGTGTGGAGAAGGAACATCTCTTCAGCCTCTCTTACTCACCACCCCATGGGGGAGGCATGGCTGAACACACCCTCCACTGCAGTTGCTGAAGTTGGCCAAGAAAGGAAGACAAGCCAGTACAGCAACTTGGAGGCATTTTCCATTATGTGATGGACAAACAACGTGACCAGAAGGGAACCCTGTGTTCAACTCCTTGCTCCTGTCCTTCACCAGTCTTACATGACTGGCTAAAATGGATGGGCAGGCCTTTTTTCCCTGTTTGTCGGGCAAGAAGCATGAGGCGATGCAAAGGCCAGAACCCAGGATCTGTTCTTGCTCAGGGCAGCGACCACTTACCAAGCCTAGTCCAAGCCTTTCTACTGGCTCAGGAATGCAAATTTGCAAGCTTCAGGATATCCAATAACTTTTTACTAATATACTCAGATTGTACTCGTGCTTGTCAGATGAGTGTTGTGAGAACAAGAGGGTGTTACATACAGCCGAGATAAGCTAAGCTGCTCTGACCAGTGACAAGGCAGCATTGTGATTCATTAGGGAAAGAATGAAAAGATGCAAGGTTTAATGAACCCAGGGAGGCAGACACAGGAGCTGGGGGTGCTGGAAGCTCAGTGCAGTGCACTGCTGCAGGAAGGCAGCCAGGCAGGCCTGGACCAAAGCACTGCATGCCAATGGCTGGTCCCAAAGGGGCATGGAGCTTGCCTGAGACCCCAAGCTAGGAAACAGAGAGACAGAGAGAGTTAAACAGGGTGGGGGGTCCAGCTGATGGCTAGAAAATGACACTTAGATGTTTGTTTTTGGAAATTGGCTTGTAGGTACGTATATATGCATTAGAACAATAATTCAGGACAGCAGCAAGAGTTAATTTATTTCTAAAGGCCTGGTTGTCACACACACATTCCTCATGGCCTTTGAGGCAGACAGGGTGTCTAATCTAGCCAAGTAACAAGACCAGCAGATTTACACATAGGCAGGGAAGTTGTGGACATGTACCACACTGTTTCATAATGTGAGATAAGGTATCACCAGCTCACAAAGCCCCAGAGAAGGGGCCCCGAGAGTTCTGGTTTTGAGGGAGGAGAGCAAATCAGGAGAAGGCCCAGAAAGCCCAAATTAGGATGTGTGCATGTGGCGGGGTTGTGAAACAAAAGAACATGTGGACAGGGCAAAACGTAGACAGTATGACAACCACAGAAAGACCAATCAGTAATAGCCATGGATGAAAAGTCAACAGGAGAAAAAAAGAATACAAAAGCAGAGACTTCAGAGCAACAAAGGGTCCCCATCCCCACCCCTGAGAGGAGAACCCAAATCACATGGACAGAGGGCATACTACCAGATAATTTTATCCACCCTACTACAGGGGGGAAGGTGGTCCTCAACCTCCAAATTCCAGGCTGTTGACATTTGACATTCAAGAGGGAGCTTCAGAGTGAAGCTGTTGTCCTGGCCACATGCATCTTGACTCTGATGACATCCCTAGGAATGGTAGTTTTAGAATTGCTTGTATTATTCTTTCCTGTTATCACTGTGTATCAGTAAATTTGCCTATTATTGAATAGAAAGGTTGTGGTCGGTCTGAGGGTTTTGGGTCCCACCAGAACAAGGCATCTAGGTCTTAAATCCAGTGTCAACACTGGTCAGGAAGGAGCTGAAAGGAAGCAAGACCAAGGGGAAAAATGGGAGCTGAAACACAGCCAAGACCTCTAAAACATATTATTACAACTCCTTGCTATCCTTGCAAAGACTGAGGTGGGATTTGATAGCAGCCTTCAACTCCCTGTAGGGAACTTCAAAAAAGATGAAACTTGACTGTTCTCAGTGGTGGTAGATGACAGAACAAGGAGCAATGTTCTTGCAGCAAGGGATGTTTAGGTTGGATAATGGGAAGAATTTTCTCATCAGGAGGGTAGGGAAGCACTGGAACAGGCTCCCCAGAGACATGGTGGAATCTCCATTCTTGGAGGTGTTTAAGACCTGGCTAGACAAAGTCTTGGCTGGGCTGATGCATTTGAGGCTGGTGCTGCTTGGAGCAGGGGGTAGACTACACGTGACCTCCTGAGGTCCCTTCCAGCACTCATGTTCTATCATTTCATGAGGGTTGGAACAGCTGTAACCATACTTGGCTATTATTGTATGAACTATTTCCAGGTTCTCTTTAGCCATTCGTTACATAACCATCCAGAGATGCATCTGACTAAAGAGTAGAAGGGACTTTGGTGGCTCTTAGGCCAGTTGCTGTGCATTGCAGGGGACTGATTCTCCTCTCACTTCAGGCCTTTGTGGAAATTAAATAGATCATCGTGCTTCTATGAGCTTTCTGAGCAGTCTACCCAAAGCTGCCTAAAAATAATGAATGGAAGTGAAAAGAAAACCAAAATGTTGATGTTATGATGCAGCATGATTTTAATGCAAAGGAGAAGTACATTATACATTGCAGACAGAAATAAATGCAGAAATAACACAAGGAAGACATTTCTAGAGTTCCCATAAGGATGAAAACCATTCATCAGCTCCAAGGTAAGACGTAGGATGGTCTCTTCATGTTCTGGCAGCTTGAGAATGTGACAGTCAAGTCCTGCTTCTCAATGTAGTTAATGACTTGTTTTACCCTGCCTAGTGTCAAACGTGGCAAAGCAGTAGGAGCATGGGGTGAAACTGGGAAACCAAAGCCTAATGAGTCCAAGTAAAAGTGCACTGTAAGAAAGAGATAGGTGAGCCTTTTTTTCCAAAGTCCTGAGCACAGCTCCCTTTGCCTTCATGTGGGGTTGCAGGAGCTCAGCACTTCAGAAACTCATTGGCCAAGTGTGAGCTATGAATCTGGATCTTGTTCCATGTTTCCAGGTCACTCCTCGTGCCATGAGTGTTGCTGGGGGGGAACCATCTGTGGGGTTTAGCATGGTCCAATAGAGCCACGGCGAGACCCGCCAGAAGACCCAAAGGTGGCCCGTCCAGAAGTGTAAGACCGCCTGTATCCACAGGATCTCCTGTAGCCACCACCACTGGAGCCACCAGAAAAGCTGCCGCCACCAAAAGAGCCACCTCCACCGCACAAGCCTCCATAGCCAAACCCTCCACTGGAGAACCCTCCTCCACCACTGGAGCCTCCATAACTACCCCCACCATATGATCCACCACCACCGGAAAGGCCTCCATAACCACCGCCGTAGGATCCACCGCCACTGCTAAGGCCTCCAGAAAACCCCCCACCATACGATCCACCAGTGAAGCCTCCAGAGCCAAAGGAGCTCCCACCACCATATGATGAGCCCCTCATAGGGATGGGCCGTCCACTTTCATAGGGTAATACAGTTCCCACCAGGCTTTCCTGAGGGCAAGTGCTAAGGATGGGTCCTGGGAAGGTCACGATCACTGGGGGTGCATAGACCACAGCTCTCGAGTCCCCGCAGGAGGTGACACATGGCTGGTTGCAGGCCCGGACACATGGCTCCGGGCACGCCACCTCACATGGGTTGTAACAGCCGGAGCTGACCAGCGGGCCGTAGGAACCCATCTTTCAGTGACAGAGAAGGACCTGAAAGGCAATGGGAGACAGTAAACTTCACACTGCTTGGATAGAAACCATTCTGCCCCCATTTCACTTCAAGGAGCAACATGGACTTGCACCGCCTGCATATTTTTAACATATGCTTTTTATAAACAGCTTCATGCCTCTAAATATCAAAATGGCCATATGAGAGAAAACCCTGTGGTTCCCTCCAGCCTGAAATTATGCCTGGACTAGTCAATTCAGAGGGAAATATAAGAACCCTCTAGTGGCCCTTAATCAAATAAATGGCCCATCTGGGTAGTTTCTTGTTAGGTATGGTCTGTGCCCTGAAGTCATTTGTAGTTATTCTCCCTACTTTGGGTTCTGTCATGGCTTTTCAATTAAATTAGCATCACCAGAAGATGAACACTTCAGGAATGTTATGCAACCCAGTCTCCAAGTTTTGATGGAGACAGAGACAATCAAGTAAAAACCAGCTGGTAAAAACAGACAGAACGCCACTGAAATCAGCTATGTCTCTGGCCACAAATGAGTATTTTTTAAAAGTTCCAGAGGAAAAAAGTCTAGTATCACAGGATTGATATATTTTTGAGTGACATATTTTGAGCTGATAGAGGCTATCACATGTGAAAGCCTCATTTAAATTATACAAAATGTTGTTATCCAAGACTCTAGTGTGGTTTAAAAATCAGAGCCTTATGTTTC
The DNA here is from genome assembly GCF_001723895.1 of Crocodylus porosus. Taxonomy (NCBI): domain Eukaryota; kingdom Metazoa; phylum Chordata; order Crocodylia; family Crocodylidae; genus Crocodylus; species Crocodylus porosus. The sequence goes on from NW_017728904.1 coordinate 612,530, forward strand.
AAAGCTTGATTCACTAATTCCTGAAACCAGAACACTACTTCAAGGGAAGTTTAGGTTAGATATTAGGAAAATGTCTCACACTAAGCAGATAGTATAGCACTGATACACGTCACCCAGAGGTGGTGGATTCTCCATCCCTTTAGTTTTTTAAGACCTGACTAGACAAAGGCTTGGCTGGGATGATATAGTTGGGGTGATCAGGGTCTTGGACTAAATGTGATCTCCTGAGGTCACTTCCCACCCTACTTTTCTATGATTCCTTCCTTCAAAACAGATCTCCAGCATTACTGGGAATCACAGAGCATCAAGAGTAGAATCCAAGTTAGATTAAGTCCTAAATCAACCTTCCAGGAGCTATAAAGAAGATGGAGGAGAATTGGACTCACCTGCTGCAGAGAAGGATAGATCAAAAAGTGGCTGATTGGTCCTGAGTGCAGCCCCAGCTTTTATACACCTTTTGGGACTGCTAGCAGGAAGTGGAACACTGCTTGTGCAAGATATTGCTATCAATTAGAAAACAAAATGTTCTGCCACATCAGCTCTTCCTTTGATTGCTCTTATTGTTTTCATCCCTGATTTTGATTGCAGTTGAATCTGTGGACCCACCTCACCCCATTCGCTGAACACACCCTTCACTCTCCCATGATCCTGAAATTCCTATACACCAAATACAAGCATCCTGAACTATGGAGTCCTGTTTTTGCACCCAAATGATTAATGACAAGCCCAGCTTCAAAGCCTCAACACATCAGAAACACCAAGCATCCTTTATATCATGGCAGGAGTAAGAGCAGGGGAGACGAGGGTACCAATGGGCATGGGTTGACTATAGATGAAACCCCTCATGAAAAACTGACGGAGGTGATGCTAAGCAGTTGCAAAGGTAATACAGAAAGAAATGTAAACACGATACTAGCTTGGATTAAAAGGATTAGCATGGAAATCTGTGCATGGCAGCAGATCTTGATCCTGATATATCTCTGGTCCATCTTCATATTTTCAAGATGATTAAAAGTAGAACCACTCAACTAGAGCTGGCATCAGTCCCATCATAACTCCAATGAGGCCAGTGAAATGATACAGGAATGCATGTGTCCAAAAAAGCTTGAAGGTGGACGTAATAAGCAGGGAGTTGCATCAGATCAGAGTGTGTGGGTCTGACAACGTGATAGCAATCAGTGTCACTGAGCCAAGAAATTATAATCATCGCAGGATTCATGTTATGTGAAACATCTTGTTTGTTGAGTACCAAGGATCTCACGCACACAATGCATTTCAAACCCTTCTGGTGGTCTGTGAAAGGCCAAAGAGTGTTCCTGACTCAGGGCCCTTTCCATCACTTCTCTTGACTTCTTGGTGACCTACAAAGTCCACCTTGACTTAATCAGGGTTGAAATCTTGCTCAACAACAGTGTATATATAAATACCTATATGTGTAGTCTTCAGTTTATTCCATAATGTTTCAAATATATATAAGACCTAGCATGAGAAATCGTCTTATTAGCATTGTTCCTTCTCTAGTCCATTCTTTTTTTGGCTATTCTGGTTTGACAATGCCCAGAAACCCACAATAGAAATCCCGAGTGTTATGTCTTAAATCGAACTGATTGGGGGAAGTGTATTTCTATCCAGTGAAATTCTCATTGTTCTAAATTTCTTTTTCTCTTTCCTAAGAGTCAAAATCTGGAAATATTTTGAAAGATTTTAGTTCAGAAATATCAAGATAGTTCATGTTAATAATAGGGTATGTCAGACTATAAAATACTAAACCATAATAGTTTCATAGTTTCTAGGGTTGGAAGGGACCTGAGCAGATCATCTAGTCCGACCCCCTGCCATGGCAGGAAAGAGTACTGGGGTCAAATTCCTGGTCACTCCTGGCGGTGCTCGGGGGAACAGGGACTCCCCCAATGCCTGCTGGTCCCCCCGACTAGTTTATAACAGGCCACAAGAATCCCCCTCAGCCTTCTCTTTTGGAGGCTGAACAGGTTCAGG
>NW_017728904.1:615802-624223 GCF_001723895.1 Crocodylus porosus
AAAAAGGACTTCTTATTGTCCTTAATCCAGGAAGCTAGTCCCAGTTCCATCTCTGCCTTGGCCTTCCTAACTACCCCCCTACATCCCCGAGCAACTACAGAATAGTCCTCCCTGGTGATGACCCCTTCTTTCCATTGGGTGTAAGCCTCCTTTATAGCAAGGAGACATTCCCGGATGCTTTTGGTGAGTGTCCCGGGGAGACAGGGCAGAGATTGCCGGCAGAGGCAGCGGAGCCCGAGCGGGACATCCGACGCTTGTTTGCACCGGAAGCCGGTGCCCGTGCCGGCGACCGGGAGCCAGCAATAAAAATGGCTGGCCAGAACGGACGGGGCAGGAGTCCGGAGAGGGGACTCGCTGCCGCGGAGGCGAAGGCTCCAGGAGAGGAGCCGGCAGACGACTCCGCAACAGGCGGGGGTGCGGACCCTGGCGGGGAGTGGCCGCCCGCCCCGGTGGAGGGAAGGACAGCGGTGGCAGCTGGACCCAGGACCCCAAGCGAGGAGCGGCGGATCAGTCCAGAGGACGAAGACTCCAGTGACGGGGAGTTTTGGGACTGTGCCCCTCCAGCACACGGGACCTACAGGTCTGGGGTCAGCGCGGGGGCCTGGGAGGGCACCGACGAGGCGCAGTAGGTGCCTAGACCCATGCCGGACACTAGCAGCCAGGAATCCGGTGAGGACCATCACTGGGAGGGTCCGAGCGAGGGCCGGGGCCTCGAGTGCAAGAGGACCCAAGGGGGCGTGAGGCCGGGGTGAAAGGGGGTGGCGGAGCCCCGCAAGATGACCACCGGGGACCCCGGGCTACGGAGAACCAGGAGCCGTCCCACTGAACCTAACAGCAAGTCGTGGCAGGCGAGAACCAGGGCGGGGACCTGATGACCCAACATCTGCTCCGGACCAACAGCGTCCCAGGGGAATAGCGTCACCCTTCCACTGTGAGCCGCTATTCCAAAGGGGGTTCACCCTCCCCCCTTCTCCAGCCCGACGGTCACAGTGAGCCACGGAGGCTTGTGTGCTCTCCTGCTCCCTTTGATCCTCGTTGGGATTACCTCCCTTTGGGCTTGGAGGATCATCTTCTTAAGAAGCGACCACTCTCCTTGGACACCTGGCTCCCCTCCCCTCCGGGATCTCAGCGCTTCTCCAACTATTCTCCTTAGCTCGTTGAAGTCTGCCCTCCTAAAATCTAGAGCCGCTGCCTTACTGCATGCCTTTGCCACCTTGCGCTGGATGGTGAATTCCAGCAGGCCATGATCGCTGTCGCCCAGGTGGTCGAGCACCTGCACCCCCCTCACCAGGTCATCATCTGTGGCCAGCACTAGGTCCAACAAGGCGTCCCCCCGGTTGGGCTGTGCACCTCCTGGGTTAGATGGAGGTCCTGCACTCTGGCCAAGAACCTATGTGAGCATTCATATATATAATATATATATGAGCGTTCATATATAATGTAAATATATGTGACAGTTTATTATGAATATAGTATAGTACAACAGAAAATACAAAAATGAAGCAAATTTAATCCAACAAGAGAAAACCAGAATGGAAAAATAAACTCCTCCGACTGTTGTGAAATGTCTCTGTTGAAAGTTTGCCTTCACATAAAAACCAGAAATCAGCATTCCTGGGAAGAAGCTATTCCACTGGGTCTGGTTGAAGGTGTTTAGTTATCACATTCAGTGTTTTCAATCAACCTTCACCTGAGGATCCTTATACACCCTTGTAGCCTGTGTTGTGCTGTGAATTTTATGGGAGCAATTCTAGGGACCAACAGGACAGGAAACTGAAAAGAAAATAATGGAGAATATGATGGAATGAATGATCTGGTAGCAAGGCACAGGGTTGGGACATAGAAAGTCTGCATTCAGCTGGCCTTGTGATACACTCCTCACATAATCTTGCCAAATCACCTGGAGTCCAGCACCCAAATCACCTGAAGTCCAGCACCCACTGTGTTTCACTGAGCCAAAACTCCACCCTTAATCTATCCATGCATCCACTCCCTGATGATAACACAGGGGAATAAGCTTTCCTTCCTTTCCACCCATAGAGAGTTCGCCACATACTACGGGTTTCTGCTGTGCACAGCAAAAAGGATCCTGATTCCACCTGAAGCATCTCTGAGAGACTATAATTCAAATCAGACATAATAGCATTAAAAACAACATGGAGTATAGGCCCAGGTCTTCCATGGCCTCATCAAAAGCCTTGGACAAGTCACTTAACTTCTGGACCTCAATTAATCCAGTTGTAAAACAGGATTAAAAAGTACCTAGACTTCCCAATATAAGGGCTGGGATTCATGGTGGCATGAAGCAGAGGGAAATCCAAAGTCACTATGGATATACTAGATAGTACTTTTCTTGGTTAAAAGATGTAGGAGTTATTTGGGAGCATGCTCAAGGCTGGTGAGTGGGAGAACAGATGGGGATGCTGCCAACTCAAAGGAGAGGTGAACTCTAGGCAAGGTCAGCAATGACGGCATCACAAGTGAAGTACATTTCCAGGCTGGGATCTAAAGAATTGAGGAGATTGCCTAGTGTCTGTGAGCAGAGGACATTCATAGCACAATAAGTGCAGCTAATGGACTACTGCAGACAGAAAGAGTGATAGAACAAGGGACAGTTTATTTATTTAGCATATGAGATTTTGGCATATTATTTCAGCCATCCTTAAGGCAATGTTAGCACCAGTGTGAAGACCTTGAAGGCCACCAGGTTGCATAGTAAATGGATGTGAGTCAACAATGTGGGACATGGTTTGAACTTGTCCTCAAGGGCTTTTGTAGTCACTGTGAAGGCCCCATTGATAAAGGTTTGAGATGCACTGACTGTCTAGTTCAAAAATGGTTGAGAAGTGCCAAATAACTGAGTGGCCAATTACACAAAATCATAGAAAATGAGGGTTGGAAGGGACCTCAGGAGGCCACATCTACTCTAACTCCCTGCTTCAAGCAGGACCAGCCCCAACTAGATCATTCCAACCGAGGGCTGCTAACTGTAGGGTCAGAGATGATGTGGTGAATGATTGGTGCTTGTGAGGGCTATTCTTTGTGCCATCGAACAAGTAAGGAAAAGTCAAGGGATTTTGGATGGGGGGGGACCATATTGGGCATCTTGAGGGGAGCTGAGCTATTGGTGGGTGGAATATGCCCTAGTGCACTGGTAGCGTAGGATTATCACAGAGTTTGGCTAGTAAATTTACTTCCACGTTTGTAAATGAGATGAAGGGGAGCAATGTTACTGAGGACTGGTAACCACAAGAGTGGAGAGGGGAGCTTGGTGTGCAATGAACAGGCATTGTCTTTTGCAACTGAACGCTGCAACAAGGAAGAGTCAGGAGAAGCAACAGGGAGATACAGAGCCTGGATGAGTTTATTAGTGTCTTTCAGAAGTGCTGAGAACTCAATCAAGCTGAAACTCCTGGGAGCTTGCACTGCAAAACAGACATGGGTTTCTCTCATTATATTGGGGGGGAGGTGTTTGGCTTGGTATCTCCCAGGTTTTCAGCTTACTTTTCCACTTGGATTGTACCTTGTCTCATTAGACACCAAAGAGGCAAAAGCAAGTATTCTAGAAAGTAGAAAACTGGAACGTGGCTGTTGAACCAAAGCTGAAATGAAGAAACTATATCTCATGTGCATCATCCCCTGGGTGTGGTACATGGATAGTAGATTTACTGGAACTCCAGACATCTATTCTCCATACTCTGCAACTGTAAACTCCCTCCTCCTCATTAAAACATGATGCAATATCCACCCTTTCCCAGGGTAATCCAAACTTCGGGCCTGAACTTAATCAATGGTGATGGGCAGCAAACTTGCTCTCACACACATTTCAGAATTCACACTGTTAAGAAGCAGTTCTCCCTCCTAGGACTGTGGGGACTAACAGAGGGAAACGCAGCACCAGGTAACCTCTAGACCCATGAAATCAAATGTGATTCCACAACTCGACTATGAGCCAACAATGCGCCTGTGTTGCCAAGAAGGCTCACAGCATTCTGGACTGCATTAGTAGGAGCGTTGCCAGCAGATGGAGGGGAGTCATTCTTCCCCTCTATTCTGCACTGGTGAGGCCACATCTGGAGTCCTGTGTCCAGTTTTGGGCCCCCCACTATAGACAGGATGAGGACAAACTGGTGAGACTCTGGTGTAGGGCAACAAAAATGGTTCTGGGGCTGGGGTACATGACTGTGAGAAAGCGCTGAGGGAACTGGGCTGATTTAGTTTAAATAGGAAGAGACTGAGAGGGGGATTTAATAGCCTTCAACTCCCTGCAGAATGGGTCCAAAGAGGATGGAGCTGGACTGTCCTCAGTGGTGGCAGATGACAGAACAAGGAGCAATGGGCTCAAGTTGCAGCAAGGGAAGATGAGGTTGGATATTAGGAAAAACTCTCTCACTAGGAGGGTGGTGAAGCACTGGAATGGATTACCCAGAGAGCTGGTGGCATCTCAATCCTTGGAGGTTTTTAAGACCCAGATAAACAAAGCCTTGGATGGGATGATTTAGCTGGGGCTGGACTAGGGCTGGGGCTGGGCTGGGGCTGGGGCTCGGGCTGGCCCTGCTTTGAGCAGAGGGTTGGACTAGATGTGACCTCCTGAGATCCCTTCCAACCCTCATTTTCTGACTCTATGACTGTCACCCATCAACTACTGTAACAATTCTGTAGACCCTCTGGATGTGGCTGGGCAATCCAGAGGTAGTTTTTACGGCAGCTGAAATTTTTGCTCTTCATTTTTAAAATGCAAACAAGAGCAAAGCAACTTTTTAATGAAGATGAATTAACCCCCAATCCCAAAGCTATAACTCATGACCACATATGAGAAACAATGTTGCTTACTTTCTCATGCATATTTTAAAGTGGTGTGAATAGGCACAAGTGGATCATCTGATGTCATTAATGTCCTATTCATTTGTGTATATAAAACAGTGTAGCCAGGTACAGACGTTGCACATTTACTGGTATAAGGGATCGGAAACCAGTCTATACCTGTAACAAAACAAAAGTTCGGCATGCATAGACTGGGTTAAAAATGGCAGAATCCCATCTAAGATTTGCCACCCCTGCACCAAAAGACAAATGTGTGTTTTGTTCATTACCAATCTAAACTATGCCACTTCCAGAAAGCCACATGACTTAAACCAATTCCACTTCAGGATTTTTGAATGTCTGTACCTAAACTATGAGACAAGCTGCCTTAAAATTTGCCATCGAACAACTTTCTGTCTGAAAATGCTGCTATTCTGAAATGTCTCAATTTCATCAAGCAAACATTTCAGAAAGACTGCAGTCAGCATGGACTATTGTTTCACACCTCGTGCTGGTAGGGAGCACCTGTGTGGGGTTTTAAAATCCTTTGCTCAGAGAGCTCAAGGCCATCTTTCATAAATGTTATTGCCCATTGAATCTCCACAATGATACCTAGGAGCTACGCATAATTTATGACATAAATGCCTCAATTAAAAGAGCAAACCACAAGAATGTAAACAACTGGAGGAGGGAAATTATTAAGTGCAACAAAAGGTAGAGAAGCTGCTCAACATATGAATAAGTTTTCCTTTATCATGGCTGGCAGGTGCCAAGGTGAAAGTGGCTGTCCAGCGAGAAACACCATTTCTCCACCCAGGTTAGGATATATGACTCATAGAAAGAAATGCTCTTCATAATTGACAGAGTTAGAGCCACAGCTGCAACAGTCTTTCCCTTTGTCTTTCCTTCTCTGCTGCAAAGGAATGATTCTTTCCCACTGCCCTTCCCCAAATTATCAGCCAGTGAAACTTTTCCCCCCTCTAAAGGCAACACCCACTGCAAAATTCTGAAAAAGGCCTATTGAAATACAGAACAACCTGAATTCAACTTGGTTTGACCTACACAGAAAATAAATGGGAAATGGCCATAGCTAACATCCCTCAAAAGTGACAGATGGTTTCAGATGCATCAGCTTTTGGATGCCCAAGCTGAGATACCTTCAGGGGTCCTGGGGTTCAAGAGAGTCCAAAGGAGGGCTACGTGTATGGTTAGAGGTCTGGAGAGCAGACCATACAATGAGAGGCTGAGAGACATGGGACTGTTCAGCCTGGAGAAGAGAAGACTCAAAGGAGACTTGGTGGCCACCTATAAGTATATAAAGGGCTCACACATCAGGGACTGGGAGAACGTCTATTCACCAGGGCTGCCCAGGGGAAGACTAGGATTAAGAGTCATAAATTGCTACTTTAGATTAGACATAAGGAAAAAAATATTTACAACTCGAGTGTCCATGGTCTGGAATAAACTCCCCCCAGAGGTGGTATGATAACCTACACTGGGTACCTTAAAAAAACATCTGGGTGCTTACCTTGTTGGGATCATCTGACCCCGACAGTCTTTCCTGCTCAAGCGCAGGGGGGCTGAACCTGATGATCTCAAGAGGTCCCTTCCAACCCCAACATCTATGAATCTATGAATTATGGGTGACCCATCCTCTGGGTACCAGTGCCTTTGTAAGCTTCTCAAGCTCGGAGTCTGCACCCCAATAGCATTGAAAAAACACGTCCTAAATAGAGAGTTTGTATATTTACATCTTGGCCTTGCCCTGCTGTTGAAATGAGACACAGGATTTTGTTTTCATGTGGACTGTTGAAGACCACTGTAGTTCCTTTGGCAGTTCACTGTAGAGACTGAAGTTCTCCAGTCACAGCAATGGGATGTATTCTGCTGGGAGCCAAATCCCTCCCTCCAAAAGTAAAATGTCTCCAGGGATTCAACCTCCACCCTGTATGCTGGGATTGATCCATGCACTGCCCTGTGTGCCCAATCCAGCACACAGAGTCATGGCCCACCATGCTCCTCACAGACCCATGAGGAGCCCCACAGACTGGATGATGCAGTGCTGAGGGCCAGATCTGGCCATGGGCTGGGGTTGAGCACGCCTGTGTTAGATTATTAGACTCTATTACTTAACTCATAGATATTGGATGCAAGATTCTTCACAAATGCATTTCACTTAACCAGCATTTGCTTGGAGAACTGACTCATTGACATGTGTTTGGGAAATAGTTTGGGTATACATTTAATCACATCACTTGGCCACAGGATAAAAAATGAAAGATTCCAGCAGTTCAATGAAAAGTGTTGGGGGCTGGGGCACATGACTTGTGAGGAATTGGGCTTATTTAGTCTGGAGAAGAGAGGACTGAGTGGAGATTTAATAGTAGCCTTCAACTCCCTGCAGGGTGGCTCCAAAGAGGATGGAGCTGGACCGTCCTCAGTGGTGGCAGATGACAGAACAAGGAGCAATGGGCTCCACTTGCAGCAAGGGAAGTTGAGGTTAGATAGTAGGAAAAACTTTCTCCCAAGGAGGGTAGTAAAGCACTGGAACAGGTTACCCAGAGAGGTGGTGGACTCTCCCTCTTTGGAGGTATTTAAGACCCAGGTAGACAAAACCTTGATTGGGATGATCTGGTTGGGGCTGGTCCTGCCTGGAGCAGGGGGTGAGACTAAGGGAGTTGGACTAAGGTCCCTCCCAGCCCTCATTTTCTGGGATTCTATAAAATGAATTTCCTCCCTGCTGGATTGGAAATAATGAATTAAGCCAAAAGAAACCACGAGGATCATGATGGGATGCAGCAAGATTTTTAATGCGAATGAGAAAGGGATGAAATGATGCATAGCGGGAAAGACCTGTTTCTGGAGTTACAGTCAGGGCCACAACCAGGCACTCACTGCGAGGAGAGCTTCTATCACAAAGTTCCCATCTATTTTCATTGCAGAGGAAGAAACAGACCATCACACCTTGTTCCCAAATGTTTTAAATGACTGACATTCCCCTAAGTCAGTATGATGCAGGATGAAGGAGCATAGGAGCTCAGGGCAAAGCAGTGAGATGCTCCAATCCAAGCTGAAGGCACACCATAACATGAAGAAAGCACATGTGGGGTGATCTGTAAACATGTTGAACTCTCCAACCCCGCCTGGAGCTGTGAGGACTCGGCAGATCTGATAGCCTTTCCCATGAACTCTGCCTGGAATCTGCCACTGGTTGTTTCCGCTGCTGTGGGTAATGTGGAAGGGTTTAAAAGAACTCGTTGTTTCCGAACTGGCGCTGATAGGAAAATCGGGTGAAAGGGAAAGTGTTTCTAAAATTGCCTGGGGAGTATCTAGAAAAGAAAGAGCTCCTGAAAATCCCAGAGCCCTCCACATCGCATGATCCCCCAGAACCTTCACAGGAGTCCCCAAAACCATATGAATCCCCAGACATCCCATAGAAACATCCAGAACTCCCAGAGGAGCCTTTAATTGCACCTGATACCCCATGGGATCCCCCAGAACCTTCATGGGATCCCCCAGAGCCCCCATAGGATGTTTCAGATTCATGTGATCCCCCAGAGTTCCCATAGGAACCCCCAGAACTCCCAGAGGAGACTCCAATTCCACCTGATCCCCCAC
>NW_017728904.1:624396-647260 GCF_001723895.1 Crocodylus porosus
TGCAGATTCATGTGATCCCCCAGAGGTCCCATAGGAACCCCCAGAACTCCCAGAGGAGACTCCAATTCCACCTGATCCCCCACGGGATCCCCCAGTGCCCCCATAGGAGGTTGTGGAACCATGTGATCCCCCAGACATCCCATAGGAACCTCCAGAACTCCCAGAGGAGACTCCAATTCTACCTGATCCCCCACGGGATCCTCCAGTGCCCCCATAGGAGGTTGAAGAACCACGTGATCCCCCAGACATCCCATAGGAACCTCCAGAACTCCCAGAGGAGCCTCCAATTCCACCTGATCCCCCACGGGATCCCCCAGAGCCCCCATAGGAGGTTCCAGAACTATGTGATCCTCCAGAGATCCCATAGGAATGCCCAGAACTCCCATAGGTGGCTCCAGAGGAGCCTCCAGTTCCACTTGATCCCCCATAGGATCTCCTAGAAGTCCCATAGGAGCCTCCAAACCCACTTGATCCCCCATAGGATCCTCCATAATTTCCATAGGAGCCTCCATAGGATCCCCCAGAACCCTCATAGGGTCCCCCAGGAAATCCCCCAACTGGATATGGCTCTGCTGCCCCCACAACACTTTCTTGAGGGCAAGTGGCAAGAATTGGTCCCGGGAAAGTCATGATGACAGGAGGTGCGAAGACCACGGCTTTCGAGTCTCCAAACGATGTTGTACACGGATAGTTGCAGGCAGTCGCGTATGGTTCTGGACACATCATCTCACATGGTGGCAGGCAGCGGGAACTAAGCATCTGTCCACAGGACATCTTTCTGCAGAGGAGGTAAGCCTGAAACACACAATGGAAGGAAAACTCAAGGGACTATGTCATCAGAGATCCCTAGGTCCCAGATTATGGAACAGAAGTCTCCTTTTGGATGGTTTGGTCCTCAAAGGCTGGCTATGGGGTTCTGTCTGGGAAATGCTCACAGTCCTGGCCTATCCTGTCTCCTCTCCTGTGATCCTTCTTGACCCTGCTCCCATGTAGCTCTGACCCTTTCTTTTTCTCAAAGGATTGCAATGCTTCCTAGCACTTTCATAGCAAGTCTTGCATTCATGGATGCAAACCATCTTCCATTGGGACAACTGCCATAAGAAATAGGCAGCTCTTCTCAGTGTTACAGAAGGATTTACAGAAGCTGTGGATTAACCATGGTCACTTGGCAAATCTGTACACCTGCAACAATTTTAGTTCCCTCTCTTCCACTGAGTACTGAGCCCTTGTGACAGTCTAGACCAATATGATTTGTCCCTGTCACACCTGGGGCAGACAGCAGGGATTGAACACATCTTTCCTGGGCCCCTGTCTTGTGACATGACCACAAAACCACATGTTCTCACTAGTGTCTACAGGAGGACTTTAAATCAAGAAAGCTAATGGTAAACCCACTCAATGGTATGTTTCCATCATTGATACCTTGCATTTTGAAACCATTCTTTGCAAAGGGCTAGAACTGTATCTGGTATAACCAGTCACCCTTCCATCTAGTCCAGTGGTTCTCAACCTATTTGCTATAGTGGGTCACAATGACAGTTCTCAATGTATTATGTGGGTCATACCCACACAACTTGGTTCCTGTGCATCCATTTAAAAATGTTTTGCATCTGTTATTTGACAGTAAATTAATAAAAATCAATATTCTATAATACCTCTCATTTCTATACTGTCAAAGTCTTTACTTTAAAAAAAAACAGGATGTCGTATGGGCTGCAGTAGTGTGCTAATTGGGCCGCATGCAGCCCGCAGGTTGAAAACCACTGCTCTAATCTGAAGAACTAGGCAGACTCACAGTGGCTGATGATCTGAATCTAAAAGTTCTAATTATTCCCCAAAAAGTAGCAAAATACCATACTGGAGTAGACCTTCAATCCATGAAATAAAGCATCCTGTTATCATTCACAAACTTCAAATAAAAGGCTTTTCCTTGTAGAACAGGGTTTCATATAGACCCCTTCAAACACCTGGAGTTTGGCTATAAATAGAAACTCAGTTGAAAAGTGCATTAAATAAAGTAAGTGCTCCATAAGAGAACACTGAACTCAGTAGTTTAACAGAAACAGCAATATCTGAGCACCAGTTTGAGGAAATTGCTGATTCCAGTTCATTCAGACAAGAACCTGACAATGTGCGTGTATATTAAGAGAGTCAAAGGGATGCTGGCCACTAGCAAAGTGGCTTGAGGTTGAGATGTGTTTTAATGTTTTCTAAAGTTTTAGCTTCTCAACCCTCAGTTAAAACAATTAGGAATGCTGTGATCCGGTACTGAAAATACCCCTGAAAATCTCAGCCATGTATTTTAAAAGTCTAGTTCCACCAGTATTTTTCATGAATAACAGAAAATTTTCTATAGAAAGACAGAAATGATCTAAACCTTTCTAAAAAATCCCAGAAAGTGGAACATTCAGTTCTCAGTTAACACAGTCACTACAGAGATCACTAGAAAGCTATTGAATCAAATTGGACTTACCCAGTCTACCCAGTGAATAAGTCAGGAGAAGTGGTTGGAAGTGTCCAACGCTTCAAGTGCTTTTATATACTTTCTTAAAGAATGAAAACTGTAAGACACCTGTTACTCATGAAGACTTCATCTCTTATGAAACTAAATGTTTTTCATGGGTGCCTGCTGTAATTACCATAATCCTTTTGATCACCATTTATCACTGTTTGTCAATTCCCAATACCACACAGAAGGATATACGTGTTGTACTCAACATTTTCCTTTCCCATTAAATTTAAATCCTTCCAGCAGCTTCACTGAGATAAACATGAGAATGAATGTCCATTAGTTTAACTTCCCTCTTAATGACTTGTCAGGATGAAGTTGGCTCAGAAACAGATCAGTAACCCAATCTATTGCCATGCACCACATTCTTATCTCCCATAGTCTCACCTCATGTAAATCAACACTGATGGAAGCAGAGTGCCTCATGATATGTAACGTGCTTCCAGAGTGAAATACCTGATCCTCAAAGGATGAAATTCAACCCAGGGCAGTGGGTCCTATGCCAAATTCTGTGCACCACTTTAAACCATATAATCCCTAATTTTGAAAGATTCAGGAGAAAATAAATGTGCAGACCTTGCATTGGTCCTCTGCCAAAGAAAGACGTGCAGGCCACATTTGAACCCATTAGAAAGATGCCCTCAGATTTAAGTGGGCTTTGGATAAGACCCATAGTGAACACCTGGAGGCATAGATCATAGAACAAACTCTCCAATCATCCCAGGGGTTGCAAAAATTAATTCAATTTTGCTGCAAACTGAGTGCATCTACACGTGCATTAAGGTGCTTTTTCTAATGCTCATTAAATTTAGCACCTCCAATGTGAGGTACTAAAGAAATGTGCATTAAGTTGCCTTAATGTGCAGTAGTGAGTCCATAAGTTTTTTATGTGATGATTAATGTACAGCAGCCTAGTTTACTGCTCATTAGCATGATTGCACTTTTTTTTTACGTGACACAAATGCACAGTATAAAGTGCATGTTAAAGTGCACATGTAGATGCATCCACATGTAGATACATCCTTGCTAGATGTAAAAGCAAGGAATCCTAGATGTGATGGCAGAGCGCACTCCCTGATACTTCTCTGAGCCACCACCTTAATGTCATGGACTAATAAAGGTGGAGCTAGATCCCTTGCTATTTGGACACCCAAGAAGCCAGTGGAATGGCACCGAAGATTATTGAACAATCAAAATTTAAGATGGCAGTGACCTCTGAGGTGTACTGTAAATATGTTTTGTGGGAGTAATTATTAACTAATAATTACAATCATCCAAATTGTCACAGCAATTAGAGGTGTAACCCGTGGAAAAAAAAATTGGTTGGTAAGTAACAAGGACTTCATGGAATAATGTTTCCCATAATATCTTCATAGTCTCAAATCAACCACAGAAAATGATTTGCAACTAAGTGATCTTCTAAGACAGTGGTTTTCCAACTGTGGTCTGCAGATCCCTGGGAGTCCACAGACTATATCTAAGGGGTATGTGAAAGATGACTATCAGCAATCAAAGTATGTGAATACCCACGCTTGCAATTCAAAGGGGTCTGCACCTCCATTCAAAATTTCCAAAGGGGTCCACAAATGGAAAAAAGGTTGAAAACTGCTGTTTTAAGGGCTTAAAAAATACAGCAGATAACTGTCCTTGACAAAATTACTGCTGTTACCTTCCATGAAAGACTCTTTTGTGTGTCACTTATCACTTCAAAAATACATGGCAGCAAATCTTGAAGGCACATAAGATTTTGGGGAGCCTAACTTGTAGCTAGTGAATATTCACATTCCCAAGACAAATCTGAAAAATCTTACTAAACATAGTTTGATATTGGCCAGAATTCCCTTGTCACTTTTGGAATACATTAATATACTGCCTGAACCTCAGTTGTCCCACTGGGGTATTTGTAATGATTATTAGTTGAAGATCTAACCAACAATATCCATTAAAATATTGTACATAAATACGGATGGATGGATGGATGGATGGATAGAACCTCTCTTCACCAGAACATTTCACTAGACAAGTAAACTATTTGGGCTGAGAATCATAGAAAATGAGGGCTGGAAGGGACCTCAGGAGGTCACATCTAGTCCACCCCCCTGCTTCAAGCAGGACCAGCCCCAACTACATCATCCCAGCCAAGGCTTTGTTGAGCCAGGCCTTAAAAATCTCCAAGGATGGAGAGTCCACCACCACTTTGGGTAACCCATTTTAGTGCTTCTTCATCCTCCTAGAGAGAAAGTTTTTCCTAATATCCAACCTAAACTTCCCTTGTTGCAACCTGAGCCCACTGCTCCTTGTTCTGTCATCTGCCACCACTGAGAACAGTCCAGTGCCATCCTTTTTGGATCCCCGCTTCAGGGAGTTGAAGGTTGCTATTAAATCCCTCCCTCAGTCTTCTCATCTCCAGACTAATTAAGCTCATTTCCCTCAGCCTGTCCTCACAAGTCATGTGCCTCAGCCCCCAAAACATTTTTGCTGCCCTCCACTGGAGTCTCTCCAATGTGTAGTGGGTAGCCAAGAACTGGACACAGGACTCCAGATGTGGCCTTGCCAGTGATAGTAGAAAAGAAGAATCACTTCCTTTGAGCTGCTGGCAACGCTCTTACCAATGCAGCCCAAGATGCCATTAGCCTTCTTGGCAAGAAAAGCACACTTCTTTCAAAATGCTTCTTACTTCCAGCTCTTTCCTGTATAGTCTTGTTAGTTTGCCATTTCCTCTCTGATTGTATTTGTGCTATGCTTACCACTACAGGACCCTGATCTTACTTGTCACATCAAGGACATTGTGTCATTCAGATTATAAGGAATACCGGTAGCACAATGAACATTCCCAGCATTCAGACTCGGCTTTTCATCTGGCTCATGAAATTGCCTTGGAGCAGTCAGTCAGACCGAGAACCTCAATTGGCCAGTATATTACCATAATATGATGATAATTGCTTTGGCACCTGGGCGTAATGCAAATGAATGGTTGCACAGAGCAGTAAAAAGATAAGTCGGTAAGTTGTTATGAACAGGGAGAGGCAGCATTGTTGTTAGCAACTGAAACTATAACAGGAAGGTTTAGGAACTGCAGGAGTGAAGGCTGAAGAAGAAGAAGGGGTGCAGGCATGAGAGGTGGAGGGGCAGGGAGCTGCACAGACAAAACAAGGGTTGGGAGCAAAGCCAAGCAGAAAGGAGCAAGAGGACCAGGATACAAGGGGAACTGAGGTATAACTAGGAACTAATGGATCAAATCCTCATTGACTCTTCTTTAGTCAAATACCGAAAGTTCCTACACTCATACGTTGATGCTCCTACACTCACATTACCATAATATCAAAGCTTTGCAGTTCTCAACACCTTGATGCTGGTACCACTTGCTTCTTCATTTACCTCCATGCAGAGAAACACTGGGAATTTCTGTGTGAATGGCCAACAGCTGGAATGAGTCTTGTGCTAAATCATGTGGAACCTAAGGTGTCATGACACCAGATGTGTCCTCTTACCCTCAGAACCAATTCTCAGCCCTTGCCTTTATGAGTACATTAAGACCTGGGGGCTCATTCAGCTGGGGGGACTCATTTTCTTCATATTGTCAGCATCTGATGTAGTACCAGAAATCATGGGGTTCACTTCTGGGCTGTAGGTGCAACAGGGGAACCTGTGGACCACATTAAGCCAACAGGAATACCCACAAACCCTGGAACAACCAGGAAACTAAAAGCAAAACACACATTTATGAATGAGCTTATGAGCATGGCTTTCAGATGTGCTAAAGTCATCTACAGAATGCAGGAGTTGCATGTAATGTGCTGATGGACATCATACATCCATTTGTTTGACTGCAATTGCATCACTTGCTAAGTCATTACCAACAAGATGCTCCTTGACAGAGCTGGCTACACCAGGCTCCAAAGCACTGTAGCTTCAGATAAACCCTATTCCCATCACTTGGAAGGCAACAGAGGCACCAACTCCTCAAAAGTTTTCTAAATTGTTGAGGTCCCTGCCTTGCTGGTGACTCTAGGGAGGTGCAGAGTGGGAGAATCCAGGTGAGAATGCGTCCAAAGAGTGTGGGAAATGGCAAAGGATAGATTTCATCTTACAGACTAACTACATTTGAGATGTATACCATGCTTTCTGGTGAACCCGAGTTCATTTAATCTTATGTGTAAGATTTAGGGGGGCAAAGACAGCTGGTTTACAAGAAGCATGCTGCACTCCAGCTTCCAGAAAAGTTTATGAAGAAGGTGGGGTGTCAATGACTAGCTACACCAGGGTTGGCCAACCCATGTAGGATAGGGCAGGAAGCAGAAAGCAGAGCAGCAAATCAGACAGGGGGAAAGAAATTGGAGTAGCATGTGTGAAGTGTCTGAGGCTAATTTATAGCCCGGGAAGAAAACACAGCTGAGGGATTTCAGCCCAAGGTCTGGTCTGCAAGAAGAATTGTATGATCCCAGAAGATGCCAGGTCTATCCTCTTTGTGTGAGAAAATGAGGAGAAAGTGATGGATTTAATGTCATGGCTATGACAGGCCTCAACCAAGATCTTCTGAGAAAAGAATAGTTTTATAAAAGCCATTTGATTTTCCTTGTAAAGTCTTTTGTCATCATTAAAAAAAAAAAAGCTCTTAAAATTATATGCACCGGATGGTCACCTGGTACCAATTTCATGTTGTCTGAGATAAATTGCCAAATGAAATGGGTGAAGTTAGAGAAGCTAGTTTGGAGTCATTGGGACTGGAGGCTCCCAGGAGATCCACCCTAACAAGCAATTTCCATGTTATAATTTCATGGTTCTTATGACATCCTTTGATCAGAGCTGGACAAAAATGCATGAGGAGTGTCAACACAAGCTTCTATCTCTTCTCCATCTCTCGGTACACTTAAGGTGTGGCATCAAGATCTTCATAACCAAATCATTCCAAAGACGTTAATTAAACCTTCATTCATGATCATTAAAATTATTATGTATGCTAACTGTAGCAAGAAAACCTCACAGCCTTGTGTAGTTTCTTCCAGCTGCATACAGAGGAGCTGAAGACATGGCTGCTTGCTAAACAAATCTGTAGATATGTCTAAAGAAATGGATGATGTTTTACCACCAAAAAGGAGGGATAAGAGAATGTGACTGCCCTCAGAAAATATTAACTGAAATACTAGGCCAAATACTCAGCTGGTATATGACCAAAAATCTAATCTGGTCATTAAGGTAGTTCAATGCTGAATTTCTATGTCAGCCTTGACGGGTTAAAGCTGACCCTTGGGCAAAACACTACCACAAAGGCCTGAACACTAAAACTCAAAGTTAAAGAGGAAAGAAATGGTGCATAGAAATGGTTATTGGCTTTCCAGCCAGGAGAGGTTTGTAATCCACTGGATTGTATTTGAAGGCCATACAATTCATTACAGAGATGTCCTTCTGCTTCAGAGGGTCACACTCAGAGTGAATATTTCACATTGAGGAACTCAAGCATGATGAATAAAGACCCCTCCCAGCCTGCATACCACATTAACTCAAAACTAGATACCAAGCTTAGATATAAAGAGTTAACATGAAATCCTTCTTCAAAGCAGTGAACTGTAGTCTGAAAAAGCCAACAAATCCCCTTCATGCTGTTAAGACTCATAGGATCATAGGAAAGTAGAGCTAGAAAGGACCTCTGGACATCATCTAGTCCAATCTCCTGCTCAAGGTAGGATCATCCCTATGCAAACCATCCCATGCAAATCCTTGTCTAATCTATTATTAGAACAACACAATCCACTCTGTCACTGCTACCAAGCAGAGCACCCAAAACAGCTGCAGATGAAGCTGGGGGACAACAGTGGTTAGTGTCCTGCAGCTGCAGTGATTGTTAAAATATGCTTGAGCAATCCAAGGAAGAGGTCCATGACTCATGCTACAGAGGAAGATAAAAACCTCCACAATCAGAACAGTCTGACTATGGGAAAAAATTCCTTTCTGACCCCCAAATGTGGTGATCTGTCTGCCTCTGAGCAGAGGGCAAGACTCTATAGCCAGAAACCTTCATCCATGGCCATGTTCTCAGCTAAATTGCTGGACACATGAGATAGTAATGCATCTCAACTGTAGATCTGACAGCCTGAGCCTACAATTTTCAGGAAACTACGATTACCAGTTTTAATAAAAGGAGAAAGACTTTGGTGGGAAATGTATTCACCGGTTGTGGGGGGGGGGGACACGATATGTGTTGTGCACACATATACATAGTAGATATGCCTCTGTATATCCCCCTCTATTAGAGCAAATGGGTATAAGGAAGAAACTCCACAGAGGTTGGGGTGGGGTTTTGACATAATGGACTACTTCAGGGTTTTTGTACTTTCCTTTGAAGTATTTGGTGCTTTAGCCTAAAGGAAAAAGAATATTAAACTAGATAGATTATTATAAAGTGTAAAATTTGCTGTTTTAGACCTAGAAACTCACGTGATATAAACTAGCATTGCTTCATTGAAAAGTGACAATTTAGTTCATCTTCTGGTTTTTCTTTCATAAAATGATATTTCCTTCTTATTCGTTAGCAACTCACAAAAGTTTGGAAATCGTGATGCCATGTGTTCCTGCTACAAAGAACTAATTATCATAGACACATAGAAACTGAGGGCTGACATCTAGTCCAATCCACTGCTCAAAGCAGGACTGTCCCCAGCTACAGCATTCCAGCCAAGGCTTTGCCTAGCCCGGTCTCAAAAACCTCCAAGGGTGGAGATTAAACAACCTCTCTGGGTAACTTGTTCCAATGTTTTACTGCCTTCCTTATGAGAAAGTTTTCTCTAATATCTACCCACAACTTCCCTTGCTACAACTCGAAACCACTGTTCCTTGTTCTGCCATCCCCTGTATGCCAAACAACTGGCACAATGAACACTGCCCCATCATCTTCTGTGCAATAATATTTTAAATCAGTCTGAAAATACAGTGCACCCCTCCAACATGTTATGGTTATTACATTGTGGGGTTATAGCAAAATTCTTCCTTGACTGCCTGCTTCTGTGGGTTTGACCAAAACAATAATGGGGATTACTAGGGGGTGGATGTCAGAAGGGACCAACACTAAACACAGCCCACGTGTCTCTTACTGAACTGAACAAAGCAAGGTAGCTGTGGAGAGATGGGAGGATTTGGGGTTAATGCTCCCCTTTGAAACACAAGACATGGGAATTCTGCCCTGGATTTTCTACACTAGTCAGGGCCATATTTTTGAAGACCTCATATCCCAGCATGCTTAGCTATATTGAAACCTAAACTTTATTGTTCCACCTATAGAATCAGGAGAATAATCTTTCTTTTCACCCTATCAGTTTTGTCAGCTCATCATCCCATTGTGACCGACATTATCCCCTGGTTTTGTGTCTATACACCACCCATCCCCAGTCATAGCTGACACATCTAGGAGATACTGGAGCTCTAATTAGAAATTATAAGGTTAACAATAATTAGGTGTGCCTCGGCCTCAGATCCAGTTTTTCTACTTGCTCATGAAATGGCTCTCAACAATTCAGTTACCTGCAGGGCATCAATTATCCCATTTCTTATAATAATTAAAGGAAGATTTTCTCTATCACATGGGAGTTGGGAGAATGAATGGTTGAATGCAGCAGTGAGTAGGTAAGCAGGTAAGTTGTTATGAAGGTGATAGCATTATTATTACTTGTGATTGAAGGTATAATACAAAGGATTAGGAGTTGCCAGCAGGAAGGATTGAGAGAGGCAAGGCAAGCATGAGGCACAGAGCAACGAATGTTGCAAACTCAAAGAGGTGGCTTAGCTATTTAAGGGCATCCATGCAGATGTTACTGGGTCCCAAGGTCCTACATGGTTTGGGTGACTTATACATTGATACAGGATTTCCACTAGGGCCATAAGCAAAGCTATGAAATCCATGGACCGTGCAAGCCTCAGAAGCCATATCCATGGAGCAAAGGCCGACCCAGAAACAAAACAACAAGATATAGATCGCCAGAATGAGCCAGTGGGGCTGGCTCTCAGAAATGCTTATTAAAGTTCAAGGGAGTTGTGAGCATGGTGAGCACCTGCTGATTTCAGGTCCATAAATGTCTTTATCATGTTAACATGCACCAATTATTATTTCCTCTATGATGGCCTAGCTTAACTCCTGTCCCTTTGAACACAAAGCTTTGTAAAACGCATACGTGATTATGAGCAAAAATTGAATGAGGTTGTCTAACTCACCAGTTCTAACAAAGAAAGAAGGCTATTGTGCATGAAACAGCTTCTTAGAAGCATAGAAAATGAGGGTGTGAAGAGACCTCAGGAGGTCACATCTAGGCCAACCCCTGCTCCAAGCAGGACCAGCCCCAACTAGGTCAACCCAGCCAAGGCTTTGTCAAGCTGGCTTTAAAAACCACCAAGAATAGAAATGCCACCACCTCTCTGTAGCCTGTCCCAGTGCTTTACTACCGTCCTAGTAAGAAAGTGTTTCCTATTATCCAAACTTGCTGTAACTTAAGCCCATTGCTCCTTTTCCTCTGCCCCCACTGAGAACAGTCCAGCTCCTTCATCTTTGTATCAACCTTCAGGGAGGTGAAGGCTGCTATTCAATCCCCCCTCAGACTTCTCTCCCCCCAGACTAAATCAGCCCAGTTCCCTCAGCCTCTCCTCACAAATCATGTCCCCTAGCCCGCAAAACATTTTTGTTGTTGGACCCCCCCCACAACTTGTCCACATCCTTTCTGCAGTGGGGGGCGGGGGGGCGGGGGGAGGCGGCAAAGTTGGACACAGGACTCCAGATGTGGCCTCATCAGTGCTAATAAAGGGGAAGAATCACTGCCCTCGATCTGCTGGCAAGACTCCTACTAATGCAGCCCAGGATGCTGTGAACTTTTCTGGCAAGTAGGTGAGTAGCTATGCTTGTGTTAGAAATTCTGGAAAGACATTCTTTCTACTCTGAATTATTTGCTTTTATGATGGTGCATCTCAGGTCTCTCCTATACCAAGTATGGCCACACTGTAGTATCAGCCTTCTGGTCTTCATTTCATCTTCAGGCTTTATAAACCACTGCAACCAAAAATCCAGCCCCCATCATGTGGAGAGACAGGGCCACTCTTAAACTCCAGAAACCAGAAGTGAGCAGAGAACTGGACCACTTACCGGGTCAGTACTTCCACTCATTACCTCTGTACACGGGGAATTTCACTCATTACACATTACAGTAGACATGCTGCTGAATAAAAATCTTCCTTCAGTGTGCAGTCACACCATCTTCTAGCTACAAGGCAAAGGTAAGATAAACATTAAATAAGTAAATAAGTTTCTCTCAATTTGAAAAGATTTCTTTGCTCTAAATAGCCACATGCTTGAGGTTGGGAAATTATTACCCTTCGATAATTCCACATGACTTTCAACTTTTTCAAAATGAATGCTGCTCTCCTCCAAATAATGTACAAGGATGATTTAATTAAAAGTGTTAAATTACACATAAGCATACTTTCTTTCTATTTTGCATTAAAATCATAGTCATAGGAACTGGAGCAACAGAAAAAGTGGGCTGGAAGACTCCTCAGAAGGTCTTCTAGGCCAATCCCCTGCTCAAGGCAGGTTCACCCCTGTCTAAACCACCCCAGATAGTTTCTGCACAATATCCACTTTGTTCTCCTTTTTCCTTCATCCCTTATATATTAGCCACTTTGGATGAAATTCATCCTTCTACAGAGGAGCCAGGGCCACATGCATACATGACTTAAGTCTCACTTTCTGGACTTCGGGGAGAATCAAGCCCTTTACCTGGTCAACAGCACTGTATAACCTCTGACAACTGGAAAATGTGCAATCCCATTCATGTACTCATCTGGATGAGAACAATTATGAAGAGATGTGGCCTGCCTTGGTCAACTCGGCAAGGTTTTATCCCCATCCAAATACCCAAAGCCTGGACTCAGATGGTTTGATAGATAATATTGGCATTAATCCCATTGGAGGTCTGACTTCCTTGAACCTACATAGATGGCTCTCACTTTGCAAAGACCTAGACTAAGACCCCCAACACATGTTTATGGAATAGGTAAAGCACACGAGCTTCCCTTCCCAGAGGTTGTTCAATCTTCAGGTCCTCAGGCCAAGAAACTAAAGCATCTTTCCTTTAAGGACCTTCACTAAGGTGCTCTAAGAAAAGAATCTGTCACTGTATTTTCATTAAAAAGCAAGTATGCTATGTTAACAAATACGCCCTGCTAAAGGGTGTGAGTCAGGTCCTCATCTGGTGAAAAGAAGCTCCAGATTCCTTCTCTATGTTTATATTGTATAAAAATGATTAAATCAGCTGAGGGCAAGGGGTGGATTGAGCCAGCCAAGTTTCAGGTCATTTTGTCCTGCAGAGGGAACTCCACCCTGCCCAATGACCCCTTTTGAGAATTACCTTCTTGCAACATGTGTTGGCCGCAGTGCATCAAACATCCATTGGCAGTTTCAACACACCCTTCCAGCTCTGCCCTGGCTCCTTGCTTATCTAGGGTGTGCCACCAGGACCCAATTTAAAAGCAAACGTTTGCAAATGCATTCATTACACCTTCAATCTGAATCAATGAAACAAGGCACACATGCCAGCTGCAGCAAGAAAAACTAGCTCACAGTCGGCAGTTCCTGGAGATGCTGGGACAGGTGGTGGCAATATTTTTGTCTAAAGGTAAAATTCCAGTGGCTCCAAAAGTCACATGTTCCCACATCACTTGAAATCTGTCACTTTTAAGCAACAACCTTGGGGTCCTTTTAAGGCATGAGGGGATTGTGTCCTTCCTGAGCACCTGAAGAACAACAGAGACTGTGAAGGAGTGAGGAGCAAATGCACGGGCTTCTCGTGTCTACGAAGATGCTAGATAAGCCTGAGCCAAACCGGACCACTTTTCCCAGTTAAGACAATCCCCAGACGATTGTGCCCCTTTTTTCTTTCAGCCTAAGAAAGGATGGCATTTTCCACTTCTAAATGTGGGGAATCCCAGTAATAGTCACCAACCCACTGCTAGGACTAGCAACAGGGCAGGGAGAGCGCATGAGAGCATGAGAGCACTGGTGGATACTGAAGGCAGCAGTGCAAACTACTTCAAGGTTTCCAATTTTTTTGGTTTTGGTTCTGCATTGACAGAAATGAAATGAAATTCAGAGTCTTGTGAAGGAAAAGGCTAAGATAATATCATTACAGGGGAACTGAATTCATTTAGACTAGCAAGAGGCTTACTGGGGCACAGCCGGACAGCTTAGGAGACAAAGGAAAAGAGTAGTCTGGAAAATTAGCACGCATACACCTGATGAAGTATGACAACCTGCCTAGTAACCTGCCTACCCAGCAGGTAGGTTGGCAGGAAACTAGATAAGTCTTTGCATAGGTACACTTGCACACATGGTGTTTTTGGAATCATAGAAAATGAAGGTTGGGAGGGACCTCAGGAGGTCACATCTAGTCCAACCCACTGCTCAAAGCAGGGCCAGCCCTAACTACATCATCCCAGGCAAGGCTTTGTCTAGCTGCATCTTAAAAACCTCCAAGGATGGAGACGCCACCACCTCTCTGGGTAGCCTGTTCCAGTGCTTTACTACCCTCCTCCTAAGGTTTTCCCTAATATCTAACCTCAGCTTCCCTTACTGCAACTTGAACCCATTGCTCCTTGTCTGTCATCTGCCACCACTAAGAACAGCCCAGCTCCATCTTCTTTGGAGCCACCCTGCAAGAGTTGAAGCCTTCTATTCAGTCCCCCTCGGTCTTCAGCCAAACTTCACCTTCCTGCAGAACATGTTGAGTCTGCTAGATGAGATTTCTCTGATGGGGACTATTTCAACTGAGAAATTTTGGGAATATGCAACAGTTTGGTGGAATGGATTGAGATAGTCTTACACTCCCTTTTCTTCTTGCCAACCGTTTGTGAACAACTGGCTGGTGTCCGGAGATGGCAAGGAGTACAACACTCACCACCAGCAAATAACCTTAAGCCTCACATGTTGAGGGACAGTGCAATGATTCTGCTGATGACACAGAGTTGCCCAGAGCAAGATGAACTCTTCTATATTCAAAACATCTATTACCAACCCTAAGAAGTAAGAGTCACTGCTGGGTGCACATATGACATAGCAAATAGCATTGTAATGATTTCTCATCTGGTTATTAGAAGTTTGCATTTATCCAGCCTCCATCTTTAGATGCAGGACTAGGCAGTCTTATCTTTGTGCTGATAAAGGATTCGGCAGGAAGTTTCCTTTATCTGTACAAGCTTGGTACTTCACTTTGCAGGGGTGTTTAATTATAACCCTGATAGTATTTTCATAGAGGTCAGATAGCCAATTCACAGACTTGAAGTGAAGGATATATATGTAACTTTAATTTTTAGGTAGGGAAAGATTAAGGCCCATAGCTGTATATAGTATTTTAATGGTTTCCAATCTGATGAAATTTAAAATTCAAGTAAAAACCCTTTTAAGATGATCCCATGCAGAGCAGCAGTCATGTAATACTCAAAGTTATTGAAAGTGGGTTCAAGATGTATGCAAAGATTACTGGTGGGCAATGCTCCTTTGGCAGAAGTAAGCGTTGTTTAGAGGGGGGGAAATCATTTCAAGTGAAAGCCATTTACTTAATTTTTTTATGCTACTTTATGTTACCTTTTAGCTAGCAGATGTTCTCTTTCAGAAGGAGAATACTTATTAATACAGAGAACAACAACCACTCGCTCAAAAGATACGTGCAAAGCTCTTTATTACAGCATTTTCCTTTCATTTCAGGACTGAGTGGGATGAACGTCGCTAAATCCGACAGTATGCCTCTGAAGTTGTTTACACATAAAGAACAGAGGAGAAAGAAAAACCATGAGGTCGATATTATTTTGCTGCATAAGTTTTAATGGGAAGGAGAGGTAAAGCATAACCTTTAAAAAAGGGAGAATGGAAAAGATAAAAGCCATATCTCCATTCAAGCTATAACCATTCCCTCACTTCGTAGTTACGTGTTTCACACAAGAGAGTTTTCCTTTTGACAAAACAAAATATAAGCAGAGGACTGAACAGCTTCTCCACTTCACATCTTGTGTAGCATAACTAAAAGCCAGACACAAATTGCACAGCTACATAGGAAAAAGGGGAACATACAGCATGCCAAACTCTCTGTGAAATCAAGGCTCATTTACATGGCTCAAAACTTACGCTTAAATCTTGTAGTGCCCACCTTTGTTACCCTGAAGGATGATGCACACAGACCTTAGGGTACAGACAGAAGTGACACTTTTCACCTGATCTGTCCACAAATTATACAGATTAGTGTCAGCGAGTGTT
Source organism: Crocodylus porosus (assembly GCF_001723895.1). Taxonomy (NCBI): domain Eukaryota; kingdom Metazoa; phylum Chordata; order Crocodylia; family Crocodylidae; genus Crocodylus; species Crocodylus porosus. The sequence continues at coordinate 640,188 of NW_017728904.1, forward strand.
AACATCATGTATGTTCCAGATTTTCTGTGAGTATGTGCTGCGTGTGGGATGGTCCTGCTTTGAGCAGGGTGATGGGGATGGTCCTGTTTTGGGGCTGGTCCTGCTTTAAGCAGGGGTTGGACTAGACGCGACCTCCTGAGGTCCCTTCCAGCCCTCATTTTCAATTATTCTGTGATTCAAGGAATCAGTCTTGCAGTGTTAATGACTGTTTAATCACATTTCTGGGAAGCCCTTGGGGGAAAGAGCCTAAATCTAAAGTGAAGTGTAACCTGAGAGAGACAAACCTAAACCTGTTGTCAGGAGGTGTTGAATACCTACAGCTCTGGCTGCCTTTAGAGATGTAGATGTTCAAACCTTGTGCAAGCTATGCTCATGAGGACTCCTCTGTGTCTACATGCTACTCCTTTGGTTTTTCCTCCTCCTCTGGCTCTTCCTTCTTCATGTAAGAGGACTGATATCTATTCCAACCTGGTCTATTGCAAGGATGTCTCCATTGGGAAGTGAAGGAGTACGTGTAGGTGGAAGGTTGCTGGGGTTCGCGGTTCAGATACAATCTCTCAGCAGAGAATCCCGAGTTCCCCATGATTTCGGACCTCAAAGGCACAGAAAACCCTGAGTTCCCCCCAATTTCAGACCTCAAAGGCACAGAGAACCCCGAGCTCCCCCCGATTTCGGACGTCAAGGGCACCGTCGTCGCTGACTGAGGCACCCCTGACTCGCAGGGAACAGCCGCCCCCACCAAGCTTTCCTGAGGACAGGTGCTGAGGATGGGTCCTGGGAAGGTCACAATGACAGGTGGTGGGTATATAATCACTCGGGAGTCTCCACAGGACACAACGCATGCCTCATTGGTGCTGGTCACAATAGGTTGTGGGCATTTCACCTCGCACGGCGACGGGCGCCCTTCGGTGCAGTGATCAGTGTTGCAAGACATTGTTCAGAGACAGACAAGAACCTGGAAGCAAACAACAGAGTAATATTAAAGCATAACGGTCAGTGAATTAATGGGATCAGATATTAGGGCAACAGCAGCCATGTGCAATCTACAGGGTGAACCTTGGGGGTGAATGGATGAGCTGGGGATCCCTGTCAGTCCTATGCTCCTGTGATCCCTTTGGTGGCTACGTCTGTGCTCCCATTGTCTTATCATTACTTTCACATGGGACTTTCCTACCGGCAAGCCCCTTGAGTCCATCTTATTCTGCCTCCAAACCTTTCCCCTGCAACCAATGTCCTCTTAACTAGAGGCACTTCATCTGAAAACCCTTTCGAAGGTCTTCCCCAGAGCCACTTCCAGCTTGCACCAAACCCCCTGTCTGCCCATCCTCTGTTTCCTGCCCTTGCTCTCCAAAATTGCTACAGAGGTGATAGGCATCATGTACCTCTCCACTACTTCACCTAATGCCACCGAGCTACATGACGTCCACGTAGGAATGGATCACCGATACCTCTGTTTGAGGGTAGAGATAATTAAAGCTCACTGGCTGAGTGACTTGCCCAACTTTAACGAGTCATGGGCAAGTTGGGGCTAGACCACAAGGTGTTCCTGGTTCTTGTCGGGGCTGTTGTTTACTGTGGGGATCGGGGCCTGGGTCAGGTGGGGCATTGCACAAATGCAAAGCAGGAGACTGACTCTGCCCTAAAAAGTTGACAAACTAAACAGACAAGTTGGAAAAAGGAATTATGATGCCCATTTTTCAGGTGGGGAGCTGGCAAACAGAGCTACTAAGCTCCAGGGCGCAGTTGGGCCTAGCATGTGGCTTGCTGCCCTGGCTTGGTCTTTGGCCCATGTTTGCAGAGATTGTCTATGGCTGAATGCAGGTTTCCACAGTCTTCATCGCAAACTCCTCTGTTCCCTTCAGCCTACAAGGTCCATATTAGAAAGACTGAGGGTGATAAGGAAGGAGGGATTTTCAAGCCATTTTAGAAAATTAAAGCACAGGGTCAGTTGAGGATAATGTTGGTCATGGCAGTTCCCCTGTTAAAACCATTTCAGCACCAGACCAGATCTCAGCTGTTCTAGATAGTCAACATCCACTTTACCCCCAAAGCGGCTATGACAATGAAGACCAGCTGCATCCCAGGATCTCAGTTTTCTGTGCTTACCTGTAATGGTTCAGGAACTTATGATTGCTTGCCTCTCTGAAAACCAGCTTTGAAAGTACTAAAAGGAGTGTGTGTAAAAGTTCTTTCACTGAGGGGTTAAAGCCAGAGCAGGTTTGCTTTAATTTACTGCGAGGCAGAAGCATGCACGTAGGCACTTATCCCAGAGCAAGTGATAGGCTGTACATTCACACCCTTGCTTTCCTCATTATAACTTGCTCCTTTTTCTAAGAGATTTAGATACACATTCCCCAGTTACAATTGATAAAAAGTTTGTGTCCCAGCACCTGGCATAGCTGAGAAATCGTACCCTATATTTAACACCAGTGCATGCAAGAGAATAACTACAAGGTGACTCTTGGAGTTATTGCTAAGAACCACACAGCATCCATGTGGGATTTAGCCCTAAATTAAAACTAGCGCTAAACCTATGTATTGCTATTTAAAATTGGAGTGAGATGAATTGCACTTACCCAGTTCTGCAAGAAGACGATGAAGGGAATGGACAGAGGAGCCCTGAATCATAAGTTTTATATACTTTCTTGGACTTCCAGGAAGATGAGACACTGTTCGTGCATGAGGTCTTTATCAGTTACCCAATAATGTCTTCGGTATGTGTAACTCATATAATTGCTTTAATTGTTTGGATCACAGCTTATGATTATTAGAGAATTCCCAAACCCACATACTATTGTGCTGGGCTGATATCTTTCATCTTAAATCTGTATCGGCCAAACTCAATCGAGTGCCAGCATGCTGACAAAACAGGAATGAATCTAAGTCTATTTTGTGGCATTTGGGTGGCTCAGGGATATACATAAGTAGCACAATATCCCCTCAGTCAAGAGATTTTGTCTTAGTTCCTAAATCCAGGACTATCTAGAAGGGAGCATTGTAGAGTTATTTTACGAGAGCCTGGAGGGTGCAAGACATATTTCTGTGTGCTTAGCCTCACCCTTAACTGTTCATTGCAGCTCTGATCCAATGTTTAATTCTGGGCCAGTTATCTTTCTAATGAGCTCAGTGCCCGTGGACTCAAATAATTTGTCCCTGGATGGAGGGCCAGGAGGGCTAGCACAAGACAACTGCATTACTTCAAGTCTTCAAAATATATCTCAAGACAAGACTGTGCAATTTGCAGACCCCTGTGCCAACTCAAGGCAAAGATTTGGCTCTGAATGGTCATCTGGTCATGCGATAATTGTTTTGGAGTCAGGACTTCAGGGTGTACATCATTGCAAGACATCCCAAGCTCTTACCAAGTCGCTTCTAGGTGGAGAAGAAAGTAGGGTGTTTATAAAAGTTTAGGATTAATTTCTTGAACCGGTGTCTTTATACGTGATCCACCAATGTGTTCTTCTGGGGAAATGCACCTAATAAATCCAGTTATATTTAAATGAGAGACCAAGCTAAAATGTTCTTAGCTATGTTGAAACAGCTGTGGAATGAGCAGATGTTACACTAACCCTTTAGTCTAAGATGCAACACCTTCCTGTTCAGGAAATCCAAACCATCACCTTGGAAATAGTTTTTAATCCATTTACCGCCCAAACAGCCTTTCATATAACCAGTAAAACATGAAGCAGAGCAAACTTCACGATTCTTAACATGGACCTTTTAGAGAGCTCGAGGAACATAGGATTTGCCTATAGATTGGTTTTTGGTGCTCCTTCCTGTTTCCACCTGTCACTAAACCAGCTGCTTTAGAGAAATTTCCAGATAAATGCTTAGAAATACCATGGCATAGATTTTCCACAGTGCAAAGAAAGTCAGGCTGATAAATAGAGAGACTATTGATTTCTCCAAGATCATCTAAGCACCAAGCCAAGAGTGACAAGTGAACACTCGAGAGTAACTAGTGAATTTGCTACCCAGCTGCAGACATTTTAAGTGAGTCTTATTTTTGGAAAGCTGTGAGCCCTCACCTCTGCAGACCACACTTTTATAGACAGTCACAAAATAAGTCCTGAACACCACAAGTAACTCCTGAAAATCTTAAAGTGCCCAATCTTTATGGATTAACCAAGAGAGTATCTTCCCTCCCCCTTCCTTCATCAAAGCTAAATCTAGAGATTAATAGGTCACGGAAAGTCAAGAGACCCTCACACTGAAGGTTTAGCATATTTGCAGGGAAATGAAAAATAACCAAGCACCAAAAAAACTTTGAGCTGGAAGGAGGTTAGATGTATTTGCAGACATGTCTAACCAAGTGAAGTCAGCCATGTACCATCTAAATCGGGGTGAAACAAGCCACTGACAGGAGTGGAGGGTCCGGGGGAAATTGTCTTTGTCATAAAGAATTTGTTCCTTGGCTGCTATAAATTAGCATAGCCTTCCTGAACATGATGAAGCTGTGCTTATGGACGACAGCTGAGGATCGGGCTCATCAGCAATGAGCTGGGATTTCGACAGACGTAAGAGGGTCGGATGCCCAGTTCGGTCAAATTTCAGAGGAAGCTGAGTTCCTAACTCACCTCTGCCCCTTTGGGAACTCCAGCTTTAAAAAAAACCATTATTTACGAAGTCAAATTTTAAAAGTTGCTTTTCCTGGAAATCCGATAATCCTAAAATCGTGGCAGAGTCTATTATGTCCTGCTTAGGGGAACCGTGAGACACTTGGGCATGGATACTGGGAAATGAAGGGCTCTTACTCAATGTTATAAGAGAACTCTTTGCATATACTGAATATCAATGACTGTTTGTTCCAAATTGCTTTGCCAAACCCATTCAGAAGTGTTATTTACCCCATTTTAGATGTGGGGAAATTACAGCACACCACAGTAATCACACAGAGAGCTGGTGAGGTGGCCAGGAAACAGAAGCTAAAGGTCTTGATGCCTCATGACTTGCTAGCCGACAGCCCTTTGAATTGCATTATTGGAGCATCCTTGTAAAACTATGTTTGGACCAAGTCATATTTTCAAATGAACAAAGCCTCCATCAGCTGCCATTGAGAACACCAGGGAAGAACGTCATTGAATTTAAGGGACGCTGGATTATACTCAATAAGAGTACTTTTGCAGACTTTGCCAGGTATGCACAGATGGCCAACAGAGCTGATTAGAACATATTTTCCAATGAAAAATAAAGTTCCTGAAAAACGTAAGTGTTTCTGAGGGTGGCAATTAAAAACATTAGGTGGTAGTATTAAGCAGTATAAAAAAAATTGATTTTTTTCTCTTCTTTTCTTTTTTTTTTTTTTTATGATGACCTGACACTTTGAAGTACTATACTGGAAGACCTAAGGGATAACTGTGAGCCAAAATATCACTTGCTAGCACAGATAGCAGTCTCAAAGCCACACATCACTCGAACAGTCTCCTTGAAAGATACATTATGAAAAAGAATCAATAAGTAAAATAATGCAACAGTATAAAAGACCAGAAGTAAAAATGAAGAAAACCTTTTTCAGTCTAGCAAAAAACCCTTTCAATGATCTCCAAGTAGCTTTTATTTTCATATGTGAACAATGTTTAAGGCCTGGAAAGGATAATATTTAGTATCCCAGTTTCCCCATATCAGGCCAGATCCTTAAACCAGGAAAACACATTCATGTAGGAGAGGCCTGGCAAATTTTTCGGCTGGAAATTACCACCCACCGATTAACAACACTGGAACAAAAACAGGAAGGTGTAATGAGAATAATTTTTTAAGATGAGCCACAGCAACAAACTTCAAATCAAAACAACCTTCTTAAAACAAGCAAAACAAAACAAAAGCATGCTGACATTGCTAAAAACAGGGGAAAATAATGAAGTTTTAATTCATTTCAATTTGACTTGCATCTTTATTCGCTTTTCTTTTCAGAGTTTGGATACCTGCACCCGTTTGGGAACAGACTATCTTGAGAAGCTGTGGAAATCCCATCTCTGGAAACTTTCAAGAGCAGGTTGAACCAACACAGGGCTGTAGTAGTTTATTCAGGGATGATCTTGCCTTGAGCAGGGGGCTGGACCAGATGCTCTCATGAGATCCCTTATCCAGCCCTATTCTCCTATGATCCTATAATTTTTCCTATAAAAGAAGTCAGAGTTGTTTGGTAACATATTGTATTGGGTCAACGTTTTTTGGCTGGAAGAGTTGTTAGACAAGCTTGCAGGTACAAGATGCCCTTGTCTGGGAAAGAAAAAATGCAGACTAAAGAATATCACCAAATAAATCTGGCCTCCCACACCTTCCCAGCATCATTGCAGCTACTAGAACATGACAACACCAGAAATGATATCAACATTTCCTACTTGCTCTCTCATTTCTATCCCTTCCACCCCACCTTGTTCAGGGGAGATATTCTTGTTTGCATTCTTTTTAAGGCCAAGACAAGCATATAATGTTATTTTATTATTTTATTTATTTTAAATAAAAAATTACCAATGTTGGTTTGCTTTCAAGAAAACTGACTGAAGTTGGCACTGAAGACGGTCATCATGTATGGAAGCCAGACCCCAGGTATATTAAGCTGGTCTCTGAAAACCAAAAGCACCCATAATTAGACCATGCTTTACTCAGTGCTTATTCAAACAACATGGGTGGCCTAGTTTCAAAGGAAGAGAGATAAAAGGAAATATTAGAGAAGGGAGCTAAGGGGAGGGAGGGGGAGGGGAGAAGGAGTGCTTTCATGACTGACATGTGTGGCTGGCCAGTGACCTGTCAGCTTTCTCTGAGGTCTCTTCCAATCCCAGTGCTCTGGGGGAGGGCCAAAGAAAATGCATAAAAGGCAGCAGTTTTTTGGCTCCCTGCTTTCTGCCTCAGGGTCAGTTTCTGCAGTGCTGGTGTTCTCCAGCACCTCTGCGTCAGACCACACCGGCTGGGAGCCCCAATCTTCAGCAGATTGCCTGCTTGCAACGCTAGCAACAGGGATTTCTGAGAACTTGGTGCTTTTATTTTATAACTACTTTTCATATTAGTTTACGCTTATATTGGATAGGGTTAGTAGTAGCCTAGGATCTATTCTATATATAGGAATTTAGTTT
>NW_017728904.1:647408-662231 GCF_001723895.1 Crocodylus porosus
CCACACTGGCCAGCCTGTATGAAGGGGAGCAAGGGGGGCTGCAAGCGGGAGAGCTGCAGTTTCTCCCTCCACCAAACTCAGACGCAGCCTGTTTCCTCCCGCTACAAGGGATGAGGCTGCTACAAGCAGGAAAGAGAGGGGAGCAGCAGCGCCACCAGAGCCACTGCCTGTGCCTGAGACTCATGTCCAGACACAGCAGCCACAACCTCTCCCACCATAACTGCAACCAGAACAGCAGCGCGCTCCACCCCTGTGTCACTGCCGATGCTGAGTCTTCCTGCGCCAGAAGAAGAGCTGGTGCTGGATCTGGATCTCAGTGCCCTGGCAAGGGAAGTCCTGGGGAAGGAGGGGGAATCAGTCGAGTTTGTGCTCGACACCTCTCAGGTTTTTTCCTTTCAAGGCATGAGGTCTTTCCCGGAAGGCACTTCAGAAAGTGCCCCTGTACAGGTGAAGGCGAGCGGCTTAGCTGAGTCTGCTCTTTCTCTTGCCGTGCCTCTGACTGCTGAAGAGGGGGAGAGTTCAGCAGTGTCCACAGATGCACCCGCACACCAGAGGGAAAGGCCTAGTACAAGCATGGTCAGGGATCGCCATGAGCTGCAGATGATCTCACGTTTGCTATGTGTGTGCACTGCCGAGCCAAAATCAGCTAGGGCAAGGGAACAAAGCGCATGACCACCTTGGGGATGCTGAATCATCCCTGCAGGTACCACTCCTTCGCCACAGGAATGGCCCCCGCTCACTCCACAGTCCCCGTCCCCCCACAGCAAAGGCAAGGCACCCTGCAACATGGGGGGCAAAAGGGACCCCTTGCAAATGCAAGCAAGGTCACCCAGACCATTGGGGACATGCTTGCTCTGGATGGCCAGCCCTTCACCTTTGCTGAGCAGCCAGGGTTCAGGCGGCTCCTGGCACTGCTGGCTCCATCCTACCAGGTGCCCACATGCACCACCTTCAGCGGGACGGTGGTGCCCTCCCTATATGAAGCATGCAGTTGAGGGAGGAGCTGCACAAGGCAGGTCTGCAGGTGACCGTACACTTCACCTCGGATATCTGGAGCAGCCAGGGTAGAGGTCATGCATACCTCTCCCTCACAGGGCACTGATGTGGCCAGTCAGGCCATCGGTGGGCTCTCCTTCACGCCAAGGTGATGGATGAGTCCCACACAGCAGCAGAGATAAGGGGGGCCATGAACCGCATGGTGCAGGGGTGGCTCGGCGCTGGGTAGCCTGAGCTCACCCACAGCTTCATGGTCACCGACAATGGGGCCAATATGGTCAAGGCAGTCCGTGATGCCAGCTTTGCTGGTATTCGCTGTGTGGCACACAATTTACATCTGATTGTGAGGGATGCCTTGGAGGGTGACGGGGCTGCCAGTGATTGTGCCAGCAACACCAGCAGGCTCGTTTCCAGGTGCAGGAAGGTGGCAGGCTACTTCCACCGGAGCATCAAGGGGGGCAAGATGCTGCGGGACAAACAAGCAGAGCTAAATGTCCTTCAGCGCAGAATCATCCAGGATGTGGAGACTCGGTGGTGCTCCACATACCTGATGCTTGAAAGGCCACTGGAGCAACAGAAGGCCATCCATGACCTGGCCTTGCTTGGGGAGATTGGGATCAGCGGCCCCCTGACCAAAGCTGAGTGGGATGCCATCTCCCAGATCTTGCTGGTCCTTAAGCCCTTCCTCAAGGTCATTGAGACCCTCAGTGCTGCTGATGCCTTCCTCAGCTAGGTGGTCCCCATACTGAAGGAGCTCCACAGCCAAATGGAGAGCTTCCTGGGGGCCAGTGTTCCTGGCCGGGGCAGGCCGCTTTCACCAGATGTCCAGGCACTGGTGAGGCAGCTGAAGGAGGCCTTAGGAAAAGGCTTGAACCCTTGGGGTCCAACACAGTATATATGCTGGCCGCCATCTGTGACCCAAGGGTGAAGGGCACCATATGTGGCAGCGAGACACTGAGTCGCTGGAGGGAGGTACTTACTAAGAAAGTGACGGAGGCAGAGCGGCGGAGGAGGGGAGGAAGTGGGGCAGGGGGATCCACTGCCTGAACCGAGCCCCACATCCACAAGCCAGTCTTCCCCTCCACCACAGGTGCTGCCAATATGGGCTAAGGCCATGGCAAACATGAGGGGGTCCAGACCCACCAGACCCCAGGATCAGGCAGACAGTCCTCACACCATGGTGTCTGCCTATCCTGCCGAGCCTATGGAGCCCCTGGACTGCGACCCCTTGGCCTACTGGGCAACCCACAGCCTGATGCGGCTGGATTTGGCCACAGTTGCCCGGGAATCCCTGTCCTGTCCACTGACCAGTGTGCCAAGACAGACGGTGTTCGGCATGGCTGCGGATGTTGTGACACCCCACCGCACCTGCTTGGGTCCTGGTTTGGGGGAGCAGCTGGTGTTCCTCAAGGTGAACCTCCCACTGCCGGGGCTCCCCAAGCACCAGGTATGGATGGAGCAAATGCCACCCTCCTCCCTCCATCTGTATCACAAGTTTGGCCTGTCAGCAGCCTAAGGTGCAGTTTCCCCCAAACCCCTGCACCTATCACCATGAAAGTTGGCAGGCTTTGTGGGCTCCTCAGGGGCGAGCAAGGCTGCAGTTTTGAGCTCCCTGTGGCTTTCCTCACAGAAGTCACAGGAGGTTTTCTCTCAAGAATTTGGGGTGCTGTTTCTCTGAACCCCCTGAACCTGTCTTGTTGAAAGTTGGCAGGCTTTGTGGGATCCTCAGGAGCTACCATTCCTGCAAGTTTCATCAAGATTGGACAAGAAATGCCACAGTTATAGCCTGCTTTGACCTTCCCCATTATAGCCTAGGGGGAAGTCAAAGTAGCTCAAATATTCGACTGAGCTTCGACCTCGAGTCCAAGCAACCCCACTTCGACTCGAAGCAGGCAGCAAATCAAAGTGGGACCCGGTTTAATATTTGACATGGCTGTTGAAGCGAATATTACCTGCTCTGCACAGCCCTATTAAGCACCCACGATTATTCTGAAATCTGACTTCCTCAAACTTCTTTGCAAATCCTGATGGCAAAGATTCAAAGATTTTGGCCTGATGGCAAAGATTCATCTTTTAGGGTACACACACACATACTAAGTCAACTTAAAATAAGGAGACTTAACTAAGTTGAATTAAGTTAAGCCACATTAGAGCATGCACACATACAGCTCCTTGACATGGTGGCAGCCATCTTGTGAGCTAAGCTGACTTATCCAGTGTGATTCAAGATACTACATTTCAGAAGTGTACTATCTTGTGTTGCATTTAAGTTGACTCTTCTCCACATAGTGTGTACACTCTAACAGTTAAGTCAACTTTAAAAGTTAAGTCAGATTAACTGTCAGGAAGTTAGTATGCATGTATGCACCCATTTATATGGGATCCATAAAGTTCAGGATGAAATACCCATGGGGTCAAATGCACCGTGTAGAAAATGCAAGCAATGCCTTGTCCTGGCAGCTCTCCATGGCATGAAATCTTCCCTGTTAGACAGGATCAAAAGCATAGAGGGTCCAGGGTAGATTTTCAAAAGTTCAGGGATCCTCCTTGCCCACCAGCCCAGCCCCTATCTTTATCCAAATAAGCATTTACCCAAAGGAAGGTCTGAAGTGTCATCTGATGTAGCTATTTGATGTCAGTGGAGCTGTGCTGTATTATGCAAGATAAGAATCCAGCCCCAATTTATGCAAAGCAGAGGCAGGTGCTAGAGTCCCTCCTGCTGTACACCCGTATAACCTACTTGTCTTGACTGTGGTATTCGGACTCCCTCTTGTGGCTGGACCGCATAAACGATTGGGGAATCTACTACATAAATGGTTTGGGAAACTACTACAACCTTTGGCCAATAGACCAGGATTTCCTCATTTTATCATTAAAAGCTCATTAGTTTAGGATGAGAGGTTCACGTACAAATGGGGTAGGTAGTATTGTACATTAATGGAATAATTATCTAACAAGAAGATGGGGTGGCACAGGTACAACAATTTATGTCTGGCTGGTCAAAGAGATTCTACTGAGTTTGTGATGGAGCCCAGCAATCAACTTCCAAAATCCAAGCTGGGTAACTATCTAGGTAAAATTATTCAAGAAATAAACATCACCAGGGGTTACATCATTATGGGAGATTTAACTTGGTACACATTGACTGAAGAAGGAATGCATGCCGTATTGGATCATCGGGAGCATTGCCAGCAGGTCAAAGGATTATTCCCATCTATTCTGCACTGGGGAGGCCACATCTGGAGTCCTGTGTCCACTTTTGGGACCCCCACTACAGAAAGGATGTGGACAAATTGAAGAGAGTCCAGTGGAAGGCAGTGAAAATGGTTAGTGGACTGGGGAACATAGTAATGAAAAGAGGCAAGGGAACTGGACTTTCTGAGTCTAGAGAAGAGAAGACTGAGAGGGGATTTTATAGCAACCTTCAACTCCCTGAAGAGGGGTTCAAAAGAGGATGGGGCTGGACTGTTCTCAGTGGTGACAGATGACAGAACAAGGAGCAATGGACTCAAATTGCAGCAAGAGAAGTTGAGGGTAGATATTAGGAAAAACCTTCTTATGAGGAGGGTAGTAAAGCACTGGAACAGGCTATTCAGAGAGGCGGTGGCATCTCCATGTTTGGAGGTGTTTAAGACCCAGCTAGAAAAAGCTTTGGCTGTGATGATGTAGCTGGAGCTGATCCTGCTTTGGGCAGGGCAGGTGGGGGTTGGACTAGATGTGACCTCCCAAGATGCCTTCAAACCCTCGTTTTCTATGATATTGAGGGAACCCAGTTACCCCCGGGGGGTGGGCCTTGGTTATACGTTGCTGTGGCAGGTGCGCAGGTGCACGCTGCTCTGGTGGGCACTCAGTTGTGCCTGGCAACAGGTACTCAGACACACAAGGCAGCACTGGGTGCATAGCAAAGCACTGCTGTGGCAGTGGGCGCTTCATACGTGGTTGCAATGAAGGGCGCTTGAGGATGCACTGTCGGTGCCATTTGGTCACACCTCTCTGCAGAGCTGCTGCAGTCATGCCTGATGGGAGGCGCTTGGTCACGAAAGATGGTGGCAGGTGTTTACGGAGGTGCTGCCGCTGTCTCGGATACTTTGTTGTGGCTGGCAGCATGCCCTTCGTCACACAGGGTGGCCAATGGCATGTAGTGATTCTTTGCTCCAAGAGCGGGCATGTTGAATTGCTTGAATTCAGGAGTGGGCACGTGGTCCAGCACTGCTGTGGTGGTGGCAGGTGTGTGGCATCGTATGGTAGAGGGCAGCTGGTGGCCTTTGGCAGCAGTGGGTGCTGGATGGCCTGTAGCAGAGGGCAGCTAGCAAGGCACTGCTGCAGTGCTGGGCATTTGGCACTGCTTGGTGGAGGGCATGTGGTCCTACACTGCAGTGCTGGGCAGGTATGCATGCATGGAGGTAGGTCATGCGTCATGCACAGCAGCTGCGGGCACTTGGTCATGCCCTGGTTCTCAGTCATGTCCTGCAGCTGTAAGCGCTCGGGTCCTGACTCCCACAGTGGGCTCTCCTCCTGCCCCTTTTCCGCTGGGCTCTCAGGCATACCCGGGGGTCTCTTGGCACAACAGCTGTGATTAGCAGCTGGGGGCCCACATGGAGGGCAATTATTTATGCACTTCTGATTGGGGGTGGAGGGGGCACATGGTGGGCGGTTGTTCACACACTTCTGGTTGGGAGCCGAGGGTGCACATGGCGGGCGGTTGTTCTCACACTCTTGGTTGGGGGATGAGGGTGCACAGGGGGCCTTGCACTTGGTCGCCCGCCGTGGCTCAGTGGTCACGGAGGTGCAGCAAGGCTGGCTGTTCACTGTCTGGTGCCAATTTTGAGCTGTGTGCATGCAGCGGAGCTGGCTGTTGGTCACATGCTGCTGGAGGGGTTGCTCAGCCATGCACCCAGGCTGGAGACACTCGGTCTCACATGGCCACAGGCACTCAGCTACGCACATGTGCTGTGAGCTCACAGTCATGCTTGGTAGCAAGGCCCCACACACACTTTGGTGCAGCGGGTACAGGGCCACGCGCTTCTTGACACGGAGCCGAGGGCACTGCAAGGGGCAGTACTCAGAGACTTGCTGCCGCAGGCTTTTGTTGACGTGGCTTGACCCCGTCAGGGGCTGATGCTTGCATTGCTGTCTGTACAAGGCATCTTCTGGCATTGCCTGGCTCTGCCTAGAAGATGTGTGAGAAGGTAGATCATTCACTATATTCACTCACTCATTTCTCCATGTTAAAGGAGCCTCTTTCACGTAAACCCTCATTCCAGTATGGCCCAGAATATTTATAGCACTGGAAACAGAGAATTATCCATCACTAAGTTAAACAACATGCCTTTATTATCCCACCACCAATGGAAAGATAGGGTCCTTTAACACTGCCACGCAAGGGGTGGCTGAAGCCGGGGGAGGCTTGGATTTCAGAGCCAGAAGGCCGCTTTGTCTCCAGTTCCCTGAAATACATCTCAAAACTGGCCCCACTGCCTTCAGCTCTTCATGCAGCTCTGAGCACCCAAGAATTAGCTGGTCTATATGCTTTGCCCACATCTACATGACACTATCACTTTATCACCAACAGCTGTTGCCCGGGGAGCAGCTGTGTACTACCACTAAGGATAACTATGATGATGAAGTATCCAGAGATTTCAGTGAATATCAAAATTCTTTGAAATGAATGAAGTTCATGCCAGGCTTAAAACAAATATTCATAACCGGTACCTGTTAACCTTAAAAGGCTCGTGTACTCTTCTTGCTCATCTCTCATTGTGAGCTGTATGCAGTGAAGTGTGATTAATTAGTCAGCTGGATAACGCCTCACTGTGACTGTATTAGCTGGTGCACTGAATCCTCACAAGAATCCAATTTACTTTGTAAACAAAACAATTTGGCTCGCCTGTCATCTATTAAAGCACGTTTAGTCATTTCCAAATATACATTTATATTAAACCACAGTGGATTATGCACCTGACAATTACTCAGCTGGAAGAGATGCTGACCTCCAAGTTTTAGAGTACCTTTCAAGCCATTTGATCTGCACAGAGCATTGGCTACTCCTCAGCTTTTCTTGGCTCGTCAAGACATAGACCGATCAACTGTTCCATTTTGCAGAATTATCTTCTGTTTTGGTGATGAGTGCGACTGAGAGAACAAAGCAAAAATGATGGATCACATCAGAATCCTGCCGTTCATATATAGTGAGCACTTTCAGTCTTTAAAGAGAGAAATGTACATTAATTGTACATTATAAGTGTGCAGCTCTCACATAAGAAACCAGAATACACACAATTAACGCTCAGCATTTTTGGGACGTCTATTTCTCCATTAGAAATGCAAAAAAAAAAAAAAAATCATTCTTGTATCTCAACACACAAAGAAGCAGCTCATGCCAAGTTGAAAACAGTTAACTACTGATCCTTAGAGACTTGTGGGAAATTAGCCAACATTACCAATCCCACTGGAGTGAAGAATTGACCAGATTTTCCTATATTCATTTTCTTCACAGCCCCAAATTCAAATATCCATATGTTAAAAAGTCCCTGAGCTTGCTGTCTGTTTGTCTCTCAAGGTTTTTAAGGCCCAACCAGACAAAGCCTTGGCTGGGATGATGTAGCTAGGGCTGGTCCTGCTTTGAGCAGGAGGTTGGACTAGATGTGACCTCCTGAGATCCCTCCCAACCCTCATTTTCTATGATTCTGTGATTCTTTCCATCGATAGGATCCCATCAAATCACTTTTCCAGCACTCTAATATTGGGAGATTTGCCTGTTTCCAAATCTGAGCAATCACATATCCAGCTGCTAGTAACACTTAAGTTATCAATGGGCCTAAGCCAGAGTCAGACCCGACAAATGTCTAAGAGAAAAAATAATCCCTACTCATTGTATTTACAGTCTAACTAGAAACACTGCCCCCATATTCTGAAGACCAGGTGCTTCACTGGAGTAAATCAGCTCAGTTATCCTGAAATCAGGGATTTGCTCCACTGAATATTTTCTTCCAGGAAACATTCAACATCAGCCACCCCAGACCCGGCAGCATCCCATTGCAATCAGACTTACCGCCTCGACCCATGGAAAAAACCAGCTGGGAGTGCAGAGAGGAGGCTGAGATAGAAGAAGTTTTATAGAGCAAAGAGGCTTATGGGTGTGAGCCGCATTCAGCTTGTGAGATTGGAGGCACGTGATCCCTAACACTTGCCTGCAGCTCGTGCTCCCCGAATGCTGCTGTCCTCTTGGCAACTCCAAAAAGTGTGACACTACTATAAATACTTTGGGTGAATAAGCAGCTTACTCCTGGCTGCTGCAATGGGTGGTGCTGCAGAGGAACATGCTCTTCTATCATGTGTCCGAGCTCTGGCTGCTCTTTTGTCCGGGCTGGGCACTGGTTTGGAACCAGATGCTTTTGCTTGCAGGCTGCGCTGGCTGCCAGCGCAATCTTCCATAAAGCTGGGTGTGGCCAGCAAAACTCTCTTGCTCCATCCCCATTTCAACAGGCCAGACAGACTCAAGAGTGAACCCAGAGCTGCTCTTATGGGAGTCCCACATGCGAGCTCACAAAGGGAGGGAAGCCCCCATGGGAGCTGCTTGCAGTCTGGAGCCTCTGTGATTCACTACAATGGACGCAGCCCTCCAAGCGTCCTGTGCTTTTTTTCCCATTCAAGAATAGCTGACAAGTACAGACATGGCTCTTCCCAGGGAAAGACCAGGGCTGGGTTTGTTCAAAGTGACAGAGGGGGACTTAGCCTCCATCATTCAATGGAAGCCCAATGTGCCTAAACCCCTTAGACCAGTGTTTTTATAACCTTGGGGGTCCTCAGGCTATGTCTGCGGGGCCTGTGGAACATGTCTATGATCAACAGTAGGGGAATACCCACACTTACAATTCAAAGGAGCCTGCACCTCCATTTGAAATTTTTGGGGGGCTCACAAATGAAAAAAGGTTGAAAACCACTGCTGTAGCTGGTTTTGAAAACCAGCCTAGAGGGGATTCTCAGGAAATTATCTTAGTTTTTACCTTGGCTACACAGCTCCCTCCTTCCTTGATTTACCAGAGGTAAGCTCCTTGGGAACAGGACAGCGGGCCAAAAAACCAAGGACAGGAGGTGAAGTGACTTGCAAGGCAATGCTACTATGTAGAAACCTGCTCAGCACCACAGAGGTAAATCTGATGGAGCCAGGGCAGCACGGCCTGGTGGTAAAACTGCTGATCTAGAACTCAGAAACCCTGTGATCTTCTTCCAGCCTTCTCGTATGCTTGTGAAGCGACTCATCCATTTCCAGCCTCCTCCGCGCCTGTTTAAAAACAAGGTATACGCCTTCTGTTTTTCATAGCTAGTGAATTTTAATGGTGAAATGTATGGGGAATGGGGGAGGACATCTTATAAGATTCATAGATGTTAAGGTCAGAAGGGACCTCAATAGATCATCGAGTCCAACCCCCTGCATAGCCAGGAAAGAGTGCTGGGTTCAGATGACCCCAGCCAGATGCCCAGCTAACCTCCTCTTGAAGACCCCCAGGGTAGGGGAGAGCACCACCTCCCTTGGGAGCCCATTCAAGACCTTGGCCACTCAAACTGTGAAGAAGTTCCTCCTAATGTCCAGCCTAAATCTGCTCTCTGCTAGCTTATGGCTATTATTTGTCCAACTTGTCCAGGTCTGCCTGCAGTTGTTCCTTGCCCTCCAGTGTGTCCACTTCTCCCCACAGTTTCGTATCATCCGCAAACTTGGACAGGGTACATTTCACTCCCTCATCCAAGTCACTGATGCAGACAATGAAGAGTATCGGTCCAAGGACCGAGCCCTGTGGGACCCCACTGCCCACGTCCTTCCAGGTTGATACCGACCCGTCCACCACCACTCTCTGGGTACAACCCTCTAGCCAATTTGCCACCCACCGGACTGTGTAATCATCCAAGTCACAGCCCCTTCATTTGTTCACAGTATGGGGTGGGATACCGTATCGAAGGCCTTCCTGAAGTCTAAGTAAACGATATCAACCCCTACTCCTGCATCCAGGTGTTTTGTAACCTGGTCATAAAAAGAGACTAAATTAGTCAGGCATGATCTACCTGCTACAAACCCATGCTGGTTTCCCCTCAGCATAATTTTTCTGCTGGGCTCTCACATATATGAACCTTAATAATCTTTTCAAAGACTTTGCCAAGGAGGGAGGTGAGGCTGACTGGCCTGTAGTTGCCTGGATCCTCCTTCCTCCCCTTCTTGAAAATGGGAACCACATTGGCCCTTTTCCAGTCCTCCGGGACCTGGCCCATGCGCCACGAGTGCTCAAATATTCTTGCCAGTGACTGTGCAGTGACATCGGCCAGTGCCTTTGGTACCCTCGGATGGAGCTCGTCTGGGCCTGCCAACTTAAATGCATCCAGTCCTTCCAAGTGACTCTGCACCATCTCAGGGTCAGCGCTTGGTGGTCTGGCGCCCAGCTGTTGCCTTTCTACAATGTAAGACTAGTCTTGCCCCTTGTTTAGGAAGACAAAGACCTCACTGAGGAGTTCAGCCTTGTCCTCCCTGTCTGTCACCAATTGCTTTTGCCCATTCAGTAGTGGTCCTATACCACCCTGGGCTTCTTTTTACTCCCTATATATCTGAAAAACTATTTTTTGTTATCCTTAACTTGGGATGCCATCTTCAGCTCCATGGTAGCTTTGGCCTTTCTAACTGCCTCCCTACAACTGTGAGCTGCTCTTTAGTAATCTCTCCCTGTTTCCACTGCTTATATGCCCCACTTTTTGCCCTTAGGCTGCTCTGGATTTCTCTGGTCAGCCAAGGAAGCCTCTTGGCCCCTTTCCCCCTTTTCCCCACATCGGGATCGTCTCCCTCTGTGCCAGAAGGATTGTTTCCTTAAGGCACAGCCACCCTTCCTGGGCTCCCATCTCGCCAAATCTCCTACTCTGCAGTGCATTCATGACACAGAACATTTATTTAAACACCTATTTAAAAGCAAGGGGAAGTGTTTTTATTTATTAACTTATTTAAAGTGACATTAGATTCAAGTGTATGGATGTTTAGATGGGACATTGCTTTGATGGGACTCCAAAATCAGCTGGATTCTTCAGAAAGGTGATCATTTATATACCACTTACATGAACAGAAAATAATACCCAGAAAAAGAAACCACTGTTCTTGCAGTTTATTACATGTCTTAACATTAGATTTGTTTGAGAAATGAATACTCTTCCTCATGAACATCTTTTCATTTGAGTAGAAATTTTCTTTGGAAGCTTTCTGCATTTTCATTGGGGAAAAAAAAATCAAAAGCTGAAAAAAAAATATTAGGTTGTGAGTTTTTTGCTTTTTTAGTGTAAGGATTTCTCTTTTCATTAAAAAACCCATTTTTTTTGCAAAAGCTTCTGTTTAGCTGATAAGGGGTTTTCTCAATGTATCCGGGGAGTTTTATTTTTCAACCTGCTCTATTCATAATTATTTTTCTTGGCCATCTTTTGGCAGTTCAAAGCTTTTTAGCTCAGCCTATCACGGTGCTTGTACACATGATGAAATTTGCCCTTCCCTGCGTTTCAACAGCATTACAGTTTGCAAACGCAGGCTTTCCTCACATTTTAAAAGTCTTCCTGCATTTTAAAATAAAACTCATCCTGACATGTTTTAGTTTGGGTCACCAAACATTAAAACATTGTGCAGGTTTGTCATGTGCAAACATGGATTCGTCATGTGCAAACAGAAATGCACTCAAACCATTTTTTTAAATGTGTCTACAGAACCTTTTTTTTTTTTTTAAATTGAAAAATATTTGGTCCAGACCCTTTTTTTGTGTGTTTGAAACACCCAGCAGGGGAACAGCAACCAAGTCAATGGCTTTTCACAAGCACCACCTTGACAGGAGTTGTGTTTGCCACAAACAAAACACTTATTAAAATGATGCTAATTATCAGCCTGGTGATTCCAGCTCAGATAGAACAACATTAACATGATGACAACATCCTAAACTGTTTGTCTAATCCTTTAATTAACATTTGCAAAGGGTTTTGAAATCCTTTCATGTGAGGAAGCCTCAATGTGTTGTAAAAGGAGGTAGGGTATAATTTTCCCCACCAGAAATAAGGGGGAAATTGAGGCACATTGAGATGATGTCACTTGCCCCATGTCACCCAACGTCAGCATCAAAAACATATAGAAACCCATCACGTCCGACATAGAAGTGAATCCTGGGTTCCAACCTCTAGGTTTGCCTCCTGTTACACTGGATCGCAGCCAGGGTTGCCAACTCTGTTTGAATCTATTCTGTTCTGCTCTTGTAGCTCCCTGAAACCAAACGTCCTTATCACAAGCCTAGCGGATGCAGAACGAGCAACTCGCACACAAGTGCCTGTGACACTGTGGATGAATCATTTCCTGATTAATTAATTCTTTTGCTAAATCCTAACAAGCTGAAGATGATTTTTAGGGTTGGACCTTCCAGGGTTTTCTGGTCCAACATCCTGCGCAGGCCTACTGCTAACTGTATTTAAGCGAGCCCAGACAGACGCCCATCCAGTCTCCTCTTGAAAATCTCCAACGAGGTGGATTCCACCACTTCTCTGGGCAGCTTGTTCCATGTTTCTGCAAGGAAGAAATTGTCCCTGAGATTTGATTTGAACTGGCTTAGTTGGAGTTTAAATGCTTCTGGTCCTGCCCCCTGTGCCTGGGAAGAGCAATGTTTCACCATCTTCTTTGAGGCAGCTTTTCAGATATTTGAAACGTGCTATTATGCTCCCTCCCATCCCCTTTCTCCTCTTTTCCAGCAGTTCCTGGGACTGAAGCACAGTGAAATTCCTGAAAGAATGGATTTATTGCATGCTGTTTGTAAGCACTGCTGTTCAGGGGCTGGTGTTCACCATGCAGAGAAACAACCTGCACTAAGAAAACACCCGTCCCACATCACCCCTTCTTCCTGCGTCACAAGTCCAGCCTGCACAGCCTTGATATTTCCTCCTATCTGTCATAAGGGGTGACACTAATCACTACAGAAAGCTCTGTGCAAACTAGCAAGAATATTTCACAGCCAGATGACTGTAATGATAAAAAAAAACAAACTGCTCCAATGATTTGGTTATTTTATATAAAGAGAACCAACTGCACCACATTTTAAAGGGGCCCATCTTTATTCCTTGAAAGGTAAGAGTCCCTGCTCCTCTTCAAGGAAACAGATCTTCCCTAGACCAAAGTGGCTTCCCTCAGCTTTGGGGGTGGTCTCCAGAGGACAGGATTTCAGACTCACCGCCATCCATAGCATCTCCCACCGGCTGGCTCTAGGCAGCTCTCTGCACCCTTTTGCTCTCTCCATGCACTTGAGAGAGAGACCCTGAGATCAAAAAGCTGCCTGTTGCTGTCTCAGACTTTTAAGTACCAACATCTTTTGTTGGGTCCCACCCAGGATTATGGAGAAATGTTGCCACAGAGCAGAGCCTTGAATAGACAGCTCCTAAACCCTAAGCTATGCCCTCCAGCACACTTCCCTGTCTCCTTGCAGTGCTGAGCCTAACTATTTTGCCAAGGTGTTTTTCCATGTCATTGTCTTACCAGGAAGGAATAATAAATGATTTTTCTCAGGCAGGGATTCTGGACAACTAATAAAACAGAGTGCAAGGACCACAAGGAAGCAGATACTGTGATGAAACATAAGGTTTAATTTTAAAAGCAATTGGAAGATACATCTTTTAAGTACAGAGTACAGAGCTCCAGGCAGCCTGGGCAATACATTGTGAACACAAAGTCCCTCAGTCACAGCCATGGATGGAAGCAAGCACCAGTTACATGGGTGTAATATCTGAGAAAAATTACATTAAAACAATTCTGTGACCAGAAATGTAACTACAGATATGGCTAGATAGATCTTTATCGGTCGAGACCTGTGGTATAAATAGAGCACCGTTGAAGTTACTGGTGCTCCGATGTTATAGCGCATCAAATAATTTGGCCCCGTATCCATGGATCTGTGCTCATGGAGGTCTCCAGCATACAAACAATAAATCAACTTTGTGCCAAAGCTATTCATACCCTGTGTCTACAACTAAGCTTAAAAGCAACTACACCGTAGAAATCTCACGCTAAAGGAGCCCACGGGAATCTTCAGGTCAGTTCCAAAGGCAGAACCACCAGATCTGGGGGTTGGCACTAGCATACTCCGGTCACACAAGGATGCATTGAACTCAAGACTTCAGCATCAGTCTTGGGAATTTCTACTTTTTGTCTTTTTATCTCATTAATTTACCAGTGTCTGTGTGAAGCAGGTGAAAAAACAGACATCTTTGCACTAAAGCAAGCAAAAACTAGAAGCATGTACAGTGTAACCACACAAACATCATTCACACACACTTCCAGGTAATAAATTAACCTATAAGAGAACAGAGCCATGAACCCAGGGTGCAGCTTTTCAGGGAGTGTGAGCAGGAGGAGAAGCGTGGTGCATGGAGAGCGGTTCTAGCCGTCTGTGGGGCAGTTCCTCCTTCCAGGCCCTTTCCTTCGTGCTTTACCAAAACCACTGGGAGGCAGAGCAGTACTTCTTGTTATTGCTCGAAATCTTCACTTTGCTTGATTGACCTTTGGTCACACACTGCTGGGGGCACTTGGTCACGCACTGCTGGGGGCACTTGGTCACACACTCAGTTACACACTGCTGGGGGCACTTGGTCACACATGGTGGGGGGCACTTGGTAACACACTCAGTTACACACTGCTGGGGGCACTTGGTCACACATGGTGGGGGGCACTTGGTCACACATGGTGGGGGGCACTTGGTCACACACTCAGTTACACACTGCTGGGGGCACTTGGTCACGCACTGCTGGGGGCACTTGGTCACACACTCAGTTACACACTGC